>NW_017191711.1:0-21513 GCF_001704415.2 Capra hircus
ATTATGCCATTTTAAAACAATAAAACAAATAACACATCTGGCCTGAAGAAAAAGCATTTGAATGAATCTAGCACTTTTTCATAACTGGGGTGAAAAGAACACTTCATAATTAAGAACAGAAGAGAACTTTCTCAATCAAAGGGCACCTGTAAAAGACCCACAGCTAACATCATACTTAATAATGAAAAACTGAAAGCTTTCCCTCTAAGACTGGGAACAACACAAGGAAGTCTATTACACACTTTGGCTCAACATTATACTGGCAATTCTATAACGAGAGCAATCAGGTAACAAAATAGAATTGTTGCTGTTGTTTAGAAAAAAAAAAAAAAAGCCTTCAGAATTGAAAGGAAAAGGTCATAGTCCATTGGAGATAACATACTTTTGTATATAGCAAATCTTGAAGAAAACACAAGTATTAGAATTAATATAAAGCTTGCAGAAGAGAAGACAAATACTTTAAAAGTCAACCACATTTCATACAGTAGCAACAAATGGTGGTAAGTAAATACTTGAATCTACACTAGCATTAAAAAGAATACTTAGGAAGTCAGAAAGGGAAAGACAATAGATTCTTTTAATGGCTGAGTAATACTCCATTGTGTATATGTACCACAGCTTTCTGATCCAGTTATCTGTTGATGGACATCTAGGTTGCTTCCATGTCCTGGCTATTATAAACAGTGCTGTGATGAACACTGGGGTACATGTGTCTCTTTCAATTCTGGTTTCCTCAGTGTGTATGCCCAGCAGTGGGATTGCTGGGTCGTATGGCAGTTCTATTTGCATTTTTTAAGGAATCTCCACACTGTTCTCCATAGTGGCTGTACTACATTGCATTCCCACCAACAGTGTAAGAGGGTTCGCTTTCCGCACGACCCTCTCGCAGCATTTATTGCTTGCAGACGTTATATGAATCAATTCTAATGAGATGGGTGAAACTGGAGCCAATTATACACAGTGAAGTAAGCAGAAAGAAAAATACCAATACAGTATACTAACACATATATATGGAATTTAGAAAGATGGTAATGATAACCCTGTATGCAAGACAGCAGACGAGACACAGATGTACAGAACGGACTTTTGGACTCTGAGGGAGAGGGAGACGGTGGTATAATTGGATGATGGCACTGAAACATGTACACTATCATTAAGAATAGTCGCCAGTCTATGTTCGATGCAGGATACAGGATGCTTGGGGCTGGTGCACAGGGATGATCCAGAGAGATGATATGGGGTGAGAGGTGGTGGGGGTCAGGATTGGGAACTCATGTACACGCCGTGGCGGATTCATGTCAAAGTATGGCAAAACCAGTATAGTGTTGTAAAATAAAATACAGTAAAAATAAAAATTAAAAAAAGAGAAAGACAAATATCGTATGGTATCACTTACATGGACTCTAAAATATGACACAAATGAGCTTATCTATTACACAGAAACAGACTCACAGACACAGAGAGCAGAACTATGTGATTACCAAGAGGGGAAAGGTGGGCAGGCATAGATTGGGAGCTGGTGATTAGCAGATGTGAACTATAATATATACAATAGACAAACAAGATCGTACTGTATAGCACAAGGAACTATATTCATAATTTGTGATAATAATGGAAAAGGATATGAAAAAAATTGTGTGTGCATGTGTGTGTTGTTTACATATGAAGGAAAGGAAAGGAACAACTGTTGGCAAGCATGTACAGAAACTGGATCCTTGTGTGTTCATGGATAGATTTTAAAAATGGTACAACTGCTACAGAAAACACTTTAAATGCTCCTCGAAAAATTGAAAAAAAAGAGCTGACACATGATTTCAGCAATTCCACTGCAGGATATAAATTCAAAAGAACTTAACATGGGGTCTTGAGATATCTGCACAGCCGGTGCTCACAGCAGCACGAAGCACAACAACTAAGAGGTGGAAGCATCTAACTGCCCATCAAATTGTGATATATACCTACAATGAAACATTATTTAGCCATATAAAGAAAATTCTGTCCACATGCTACAACATCGCATGATCATGTCAGACATCAAGCAGCCAAATGAAATAAGCCAGTCATACAAAAACACAAATACTGTAAGTTTCTACTTGTATGAAATAGCTAACATAGTCAAGCAATAGGCCATGGTCTAGGTAAACAGAGAAGAAAAGAGTTGTTGTTGTTTCATGGGACAGGTGATGGGAAAAGTTTCAATTCTGCAAGATGTAAAGGTGTCGAGATCTGTTTCATAACAATGTGATTAGGAATTCCCTGGCAGTTCAGAGGGCAGGACTCCACAGTTTCCTATCAGGGGCCTGGGTATGATCCTCAACCAGGGAACTGTCATTCAAGCTGCATAGCACAGCTAAAACAATGACAACAACAACAAAACAACACTGTCACTATGTGTGTGTATATGTGTTAGTCACTCAGTTGTGCCCAACTTTGCATCCCCATGGACTAAAGCTCATCAGGTGCCCTTCCCCATCAGATATGGAGTGGGTTGCCATTTCTTTCTCCAAAAGGCTGATGAAAGTGTGTGAAATACTTGGCATGCAAAAATGGTTAAAATGGTAAAAATTTAAGTTAGATGTTTTCTACAACAATTAACAAAAGAAAAGCATTTAACAACCAACAAAAGAATTTGAATAGACATTTCCGACTCTTTGCAACCCCATGGACTGTAGCCTATCAGGCTCCTCCATTCATGGGATTTTCCAGGCAAGAGTGCTGGAGTGGATTACCATTTCCTTCTCAAGGAGATCTTCCTGACACAGGAACTGATCCCAGGTCTCCTACATTGCAGGCAGACACTTTCCCTTCTGAGCCACCAGGGAAGCCCCTAGCAAAATGTAAATCAGTCTCACTGAGATACTACTTCACACCCAATCAAAATGACAAATAACAACAAGTGCTGCAGAGGATGTGGAGAAAAGGAATCTTCAGATATTGCTGAGGTAATTGCTGTAAAATGGTACAACCACTATTGCAAAAGTACCTCAAAAAGTAAATATAGAGTAGCCATATGATGCAGCAATTTCCCTCTTTTGTATATATCCATAAACACTGAAAATGTTCAGTCCATGCAAAACCAGTGTTCACAGCAACATTACTCACAATAGCCACAAAGAGTACACCATCCAAGTATTATCCATTAATTGACGAATGGATAAACAAACTGTACTATATGCTCAACATGGACTGCATAGAAGCCATTTGCCATATTCATATACCATATTCAGCCATAAAAATAAAACAAAAACATTCACTAGCTATAACCCCATGAAATGGATGAATCTTGAAAGTACACAAACTAGGGGATTTTCCTGGAGATCCAGTGTTTAAGACTCTCCACAGGTTCCATCCCTGGGCTAGGAACTAAGATCCCACATGCCACAGAGCTAAATAAATAAATATTTACAAAGAAAATAGATATCTGAATAAAGCCAGACACAAAGGTCACACATTGTATGTGGGAGAACTGTAGGTGGAAGAGAAGCAGGAAAGAGAAGCTGTAATCCAAGTGAAACATTTTTTTCAGGGAGGAGGAAATGAACTACTCTGATAAAGGCTGCCAATAAATTAAAAAAAATAACAACTACACATTAACCACTGAGTTAAACATTTGAAATTCACTTGTGGCCTTGACAAAAGTGGCTTTAAAGGAAAATGAGAGAACTCGAAATAACAAAGTCTAGGAACAACTGTGCAGAGGTCTATAATAAGCAAATATGAAATAAAAGCAGCAGAAGCAGGATGTGTCAACAAAAGATGGATTTTTAACGACAGGTCACATTATAGTCAGTCTGTTTGCTGAAGGGAACCATCCAGAGAAACAGAAAACTTAATCCAGGACAAAGAGGATGCGGCTTAGCAGCAGTAGCAGCACACAAGAAGAGTACAAAAGCCAAATAATTTGCTCACAGTGACAGAATTGAGATCATATGAAAAAAAAAAAAGGCTCGCATGGTAGATTAATGGGTATGGTAACCAGCCTTCAAGTGAATCCAATCTCCTGATATTCCCAGCCCTGTGTAGTTCTCTCTCAATCTATCACAGGGTTGACCTGTGAGACTAAGCAAATACAAAAGTGAAGATGTGTAACATCTGAAAAAAGACTCTGCACTTTATCATGGGTGCAAGTGCTTTCCTGAATCGCTCATTCTGAGAAAAGACAGAAGCCTCCACAAGAGAAGCCCCTTGCAGAGGCCCACAGAAGCAGGAACTGAGGCTTCATGAGTACAGCCAAGTGAGAGAACTTAGATTCAACAAGCTAAGTCTTCAGAGGTTGCCAAGCCAGACAAAAGCTTGACTACTACCTCAGGAGAGATCCTGGGCCAAGAGATAACAAGTGTTAAGCTCTTTCAAACTATTCAATTTTGAGATCATATGTACAACACAAACATTTCAAGTTATAATACCATTCACATCATACTTACACACAGAAGAGATCTCCTATAAATAGAGCAAAAATTAAAACACACACACACACACAAAACAAACCAAAGCACCGAAAAACAGGAGTTGCCTGGCAGTCCAGTGGTTTGCTTAGGACTCAGCCCTCTCACTGCCAGGATCCTTTGTTCGATCCCTGGTTGGGGAACTAATATCCTATGAAGCCACATGTTGTGACCAAAACAAAACATGCTGTGAAGTTCAAAGCTGCACCAGCAAGATAAGTATACAACACAGCTGTTTGCACATGTTGCTGGGCATAGAGCTACCTATGATCTATTTACTCGCATGAAATGAATTCAGATGGTGCCCCCCCCCATCCAGTGGAGTTCACTTAATTCATGAAATAAAGCCCTTAAAGGGTACAGAAATGAGCAAGTAATCCCACGTGAACATGTTAAATCACAACACATTTTCTTTGAATGAACCACTTCATTCATTTATTCATTTGGCCAGGCTGCTTGGCTTGTGGGGTCCCAGTTCCCTGACCAGAGATTTAATCCAGACCACTGCAGTGAAAGCCCAGAATCCTAACCACCAGGCCACCAGGGAACCCCCACACCTGCATTGCTTTGCTTTTATAGCTAAAACCTCAGGATATGTGCATTGCCCCATGTTAGCCTCACCAAGTGGTAGGAGTCAGCTCTACACAGCTTAAGACCCATGGTGCTCTTACTTTTTTTCTTTCAAGAAGGCAGGAGAAAGAAAGTCACCCTGCCTGTTTTTAAGGTTGCCACTTAGAAAGCTGCAAACCTGAAACCATGTTTGCCCTGAAGTCAGCACCGGCAATCAGGGTCAGGTAATCCCCAGTCAGGAATACTCTCTCTCAACAGCAACGTGTCAGCCCACGAATGAACGGAGAAAAACGGAACGTAAGAAAGCCATAACTTTATCCCTCATTGTAAAGATGTCTGTCACCTTACCTCAGGGGCCCACTGAAAACATCAGCACTTGAGACCTCCCAGGCAGCAAACGGTCACATCCTGCAGACGAGCAGAGGGAAAGGTCAGGGTGAGTCACCTGTTCGGGGAACATTCTATCCCCCCAGGCCCTACCTGGTCCTACCCTATGGATGCTGACCAGGTATCTCACACTCAACCAGAGCAAGTGATTGAACTCCTTTTCCCTGAGCTTCATCCTCGCCCCTCCCTTCTCTCAGTAACAAACAAACCTCATCGGCCAACTTCCCGAACCAAAGGCCTGAATCTCGGGGCCCCCGGGACGGGGCAGCCTGGAGTCCAAGGAGAGGCAGAGGAAACAGGAAAACGACCAAAGCACCAGGGCAGTGAAGAGGCCACTAGATCGATTTTTTTTTTTTTTTTTTTTGCTGCGCCCTCCTGACTGTGCCTGGGTGCAGCACCGGGTTGGGCCGTGAAGATTTCTGCGTGTGTGTTCAAATACATTAGGTTCTACAGGAGAGTTGTGGGTGGTGCCGGGGCCAGGGGGCCAAGAGGCCCTTTCCGCGAGCTGGCTTGTCCTATCCCCCAGGCAGAAAAGATTCTGGAGAGCAGAGCCCGCCCAGACTAGAGAGGGCAGAGGGCGAAAGGAGCCTGAGGCCTCTGGGTCCTGCGGCATGCTCCCTCCTGAGGGCCCGGGGGCTGTCACCAGCCGCCCCACCGAGCCAGGGCTCGTGTGAGTGGGGACCCGAGAGTCCCTCCTTTTAGCTGTCAGGCAGTGCTTTGGCTGAACCACGCCCCAGTCCTTACCGGTCCCAGTTGGCGGAGGAGTCAGAGCTGTCTGCGGCTCACCTGCCCTAGGCAGTTGCGGGATTAAGCCTGAGGAGTCGAGTTGAGCGGATGAGGCCTCCTCAGGTCTGGGGCGCCGCCTCAGCTCCCCCTACAGGCGTGAGGGCTGCCTCCGATGATTGGCTGCCAGGTGTCGGCGCCTGCAATCTGATTGGCTGTGAGGCCGAGTTGGGCACATGCGCAGGCGATGAACCCTCCCCCTACCCCCCCACCCCATAAAATCACCTGCTGTGGGCGTGGTCAGGCTGAATCTGAATCTGAAGGGTCTTGGGTCGAGATTGCTCAGCTCACTAAGTGCGAAGAAAGAAAAAACAGATGGCACAGTCGTCAGGGCACAGGGCTGAGAACGGCCTCCGAGTCTACCAGGGGAGTCCAGTGATGGTGTCCAGCACTCACAGCCCTCAGGGCTGACCTCCCTTAAGCAAGGTCTTTGCTTAAGGAAGTTGACCCTACAGTGGATCTTGAAGCCCCTCCTCTTGGACTTACATTTCCTTCAAGGCAGGGAAGCCTGCCCCTGTTTTGGACTGTCTATTGTGAGCTGAGAATGAGCTTTACTTTTTCTTCTTCTTTTTTTTTTTTTTTAATATTTTAGAACTTTACACTTTTAATGGCTGAGGAAAACCGAAAAGAATTTTACTTTCTGACATGAAAATTTTGTGAAATTCAGTTTTCGGAGTCCTTAAAGTTGGAACAGGGACTTGCCAGTTTCTTTGGTTATTATCTATGGCTGAAAACTTAATCACCAATGATCATATTCGCAAAGCCTAAAATATTTCTTTTTTGGCCCTTTACAGACTCTTTTTTAAAGGCCCTGTTCTTCTGGAAGTCTCTTAGTAGTCATATGGGAGAATAAAGTTTTGGTTTTGTTACAATATTTTCTTCTCTATTATATTCATTTTTCATTCTTTACTAATTTCATTCCTTCATATCGCTATAGTTTGTTCTGTTGCTCATCTTTACGACTTTTTGAGATAACTATTTGTATCTCTTATTTCTCTTATATCTAATGGTATAAAATTACCTTAATTTGTTGTTGTTGTTCAGTCCCTCAGTCATATTGGACTCTTTGCAACACCATGGACTGCATGCAGCACACCAGGCTTCCCTCTCCTTCACTGTCTCCTCGAGTTTCTTCAAACTCATATCCATTGAGTTGGTGATACCATCCAAGCATCTCATCCTTCGCTGCCCACTTCTTCTCTTGCCCTCAGTCTTTCCCAGCATCAAGGTTGTTTCCAATGAATTGGCTTTTCACATCAGGTTTCCAAACTATTGGAGCGTCAGATTCAGCATCAGTCCTTCCAGTGAATATTCAGAGTTGATTTCCCTTAGGATTGACTGGATGGATCTTGCTGTCCACGGGACTCTCAAGAGTCTTCTCCAACACCACAGTTCAAAAGCATCAATTCTTCAGCACTCCACCTTCTTTATGGTCCAGCTGTCACATCTATACATGACTGCCAGAAAAACCATAGCTGTGACTAGATGGAATTTGTCGGCAAAGAAATGTCTCTGCTTTTTAATATGCTGTCTAGGTTTGTCATAGCTTTTCTTCCAAGGGCCACATAGCTTTTAAGCTCATGGCTGCATTCACCATCCACAATCCTTTTGGACCCAAGAAAATAAAGTCTGTTCCTCTTTCCATTGTTTCTCTGTACAAATTTACCTGTGTCCCACAATTTTTGCGAATAGACTGTTCATTATCATTCACTCCCAAGTATATCCTAATATTCTCTTCTAAAGACAAGACTATATATTGCATGGGCTTCCCTGGTCACTCAACTGGTAAATCACTTTCCAGCCAATGCAGGAGACACAAGAGGCCTGGGTTCGATCCCGGGTCCAGGAGGATCCCCTGGAGAAAATAATGCTCCAGGATTCTTGCATGAAAATTCCATAGAGACATATGTTATGTGTTAATATAGATATTTCTATTTTCCAAGTGAATGGCATTTTAAAAGAAGCTTCTTGGTCAATTTCTCATTTTTTCATTATAGTCAGATGACACAGTCTAATTATTATTGATCCTTTGTATTTGAAGATTTCCATTCAGTTAAGTAGACCGTACTTCAGATTTCCATCTCAGGGAAGTCAAAATGAAGTGGGTGTTATGTAGAGAAAACACTTGCAATGTCTGAAATGTATATAAGTGAAATGACTTCCTTTATGCTTCACAATTATTCCAGCATCTTTCAGTAGGGTACCTTTAACTAAGTTCCAGGGTTTTCTCACATTTTACCAGTTTTTCCACAAATATTCTTTCCTATTTTCATATTCCCATTTAGGATACTGAACTGCATGAGAATATATAGCAAAAAGCTACAGTTACCTCCCTTAGCTTACTCTGGTCTATAGTAGTTTCTTAAACTTTCCTTGTTCTTCATGACTTTTGACAATTTTCAGGAGTCCTTCAGGGACAGGTATTTTGCAGAATGACTCTCTATATGGGTTTGGTATGTTTCTCCTGATTGCCCTGGGGTTTATATAATTTTAGAACTATACCTCCAAGGCAAAATATCTTCCTTATCGCTTCCCATCAAGGATTCATACTATTAATATGACTTACAACTAGTTCCTCTGCTATAAAGTTGTCTCTTTCCTACTGACATATTCTGTTCTTGGAAACAAGCCACTAAAAGCAGCCTACATTTAGGGAGGGGCATGGAATCTCATCTTGAGGAAAATATCTAAGAGATACACAAGTTACTGAGTATGCAAGTTAACTGAAACTCCTTTGTAAGGAAGATCTGGGTCTTCTAGCCATAACTTTTAATTTTAAATTAATTACAGTAAAGATTTAATAGGCTTCCTAGTTGGTGCTAGTGGTAAAGTACCTGCCTGCCAATACAGGAGATGTAAAAGATGTGGGTTCAGAGGAGCCTGGTGTGCTACACTGATTGGGTTGCAAAGAGCTGGACAGACTGAAGCCGCTGAACACACACAAAGATTTAATACCTCAGTCACACCAGCTACATTTTAACATTTGCAAAGTGGCATATTAGACAAAGACATAGAAAATATATTTTATTGAGAATTCCTTAGTGTTTGGGTTGTTAGAGTTTTGTGCTTCCACTGCAGGGGGCAGAGAGTCAATCCCTGATTGAACATCTAAGATTCCTTAATCCTCACAGCAAGGCAAACAAACAAACAAAACAAACAAACAAACCCTCCCTGAGAACACTCCATCTGAAAATTCAGATAAAGGATATAAACAGAACACCTCACAGAAAAGAAACGCAAGTATTTATACATGTGAAAAGCTGATCATCCTTTTCAGGGAATACATGTAACAATTATTAAAAAATGTTCTATTGCTGCATAAATGTCTGTGAATAGCACTGACTTAGGTCATTGTTTTGCCGAGCTTTCTTCTTCTCATGTGTAATGCATATTAACACATGAAACTGATTTAGCTCTGTCTCAAAAATTTGCGGTTTTTAATATCATTCAGTTCAAATATTATTTTTCCCATTATTATCTTAGGAGCAATAAGTTATTTAGTTTCAGAAGCAGGAGTAGGAGGAGCCTAAACCACAACATTAAAGATGCTTGTGAATTATAGAGGTGCCACTTTTGCACTTTGGGTTCCTGGCAATCTTTACGCTACCCTCAGCCTGTTTGCAGTTATAGTGCTTCGTTTTCAAACTTTGGGAGTTCTGTCGTCGTCAATTATTTTTCTGGGTTTTTGTTTGGTCATGCCACGGAACATGCGGGATCTTAGTTCCACAACCTGGAGTTGAACCGTGGCCATTGGCAGTGAAAGCGTGAAGTCCTAACTGCTGAACTAACAGGGAATTCTCATATATTTTTCTTTGTTTCTTTCAAATATTTATTCATTTACTTGGCTGTGCTTGGTCTTAGTTCCAGCACAAGGGCTATTCAATCTTCATTGTAGCATGTGGGAGCAGGAATTTTAATTGTCACATGTATTTTTAGTTGCAGTATGTGGATTTAATACCCCGACCAGGGGATGAACTTGGACGCCCTAATTTGGGAGCACCAAGTATTTCCACTGGACTACAGGGATCTCCTTCCCATGATCGAACCCAGGTCTCCCATATTGCAAGTGTATTCCTTACTGTTTGAGCACCATGGCTTTGATTATAAGAACTTTGGTCAGCAGAGTGATGCCTTAGTTGTTTTTTTTTGTTTTTGTTTTTGTGTTTTAATACTGTCTATGTTTGTCATAGCTTTTCTTCCAAGGAGCTAGCTTCCTTTAATTTTGTGGCTAAATTCGCCATCCACAGTGATTTTGGAGTCCAAGAAAATAAAATCTGCTGTTATTCTCACGTTTTCACCATTTGTTTGCCATAAAGTGATGGGACCAGATGTCACAATCTTCAGTTTTTGAATGCTGAGTTTTAAGCCAGCCTTTTCACTCGCCTCTTTTTCCATCGTCAAGAGGCTCTTCATTTTCTGCCATTAGGGTGGCATCATCTGCATATCTGAGGTTGTCACTATTTCTCCCAGCAATCTTGATTCCAGATTGTGTTTCATCCAGTCCACTCTTTTTCATGATGTACTCTGTTAAGTTAAATAAGCATGGCAACAGTATATAAGCCTGATATACTTCTTTCCCTATTTGGAACCAGTCACTTATTCCATGTCCAGTTCTAACTGTTGCTTCTTGACCTGCATACAGATTTCTCAGGAGGTAGGCCAGATGGTCTGGCATCCATCTCTTTAAGAATTTTCCATACAGTGCTCTGGTCCACACAGCTAAAGGTCTCATCACTTCATGGCAAATAGATGAAGAAACCATGGAAGCAGTGACAGACTTTATTTTCTTGAGCTCCAAAATCACTGCAGATGGTGACTTCAGCCATGAAATTAAAAGATGCTAGCTGTGACAAACCTAGAAAGCACATGAAAAAGCAGAAACATTACTTGGCCAACAAAGGTCCAGGTAGTCAAGGCTATGGTTCTCCCACTAGTCATGTATGTGTGTAAGATTTGGAGCGTAAAAACGGCTTAGCATGAAAGAACTGATGCTTTTGAACTGTGGTGTTGGTGAAGACTCTTGAGAGTCACTTTGACTGGCAGTGAGATCAAGCCAGTCAGTCCTACAGGAAATCACCACTGAATATGCACTGTAAGAAATGATACTGAAAGTGAATCTCCAATACTTTGACCACCTTATGGGAAGAGCTGACTCATTGGAATACACCCTAATACTGGAAAAGATTGACGGCAGGAGGAGAAGGGGATGACAGAGAATGAGATGGTTGGATGGCATCAGGACTCAATGGAGTTGAGCTTGAGCTAGGTCCAGGAGATGGTGAAGGACAGAGAAGCCTGGTGTTCCACAGTCCATGGGATCGCAAAAAGTGAACATGACTACCCAACAATAAATTATTGTTTGTCTTACTTGATGTTTTTCTTGACTCTGCAGTTTTTCACTGTTAATTAAATTTGTTCTTTGAAACTCATGGAAGGTCTGGGACCTACAGATTTTCTACAAATAAGAGACAGGGTACATTGGTGGGGGGTGAGCGAGGAGTGGTCTGTCACTGGGAAAACCGTGAAGGGTCCTGCTCAGTTATATGCTGAAACAGACTGACAGTGCCAAGTGTTTGGTAGAAATGGAAATGCCCATACCGTTAGTGGAAATACACATTGCTTCATTCAGTTTGAAAAAAGCATTTGACTGTACCTCAGCATTTGACTGAGCCATTAGAATGTCTCAGTCAGTAACATCTGCCTGCAATGGAGGAGATCCAGGTTTGAATCCTGGGTCAGGAAAATCCTCTGGAGAAGGAAATGCTAACCCATTATCGTATTCTTGCCTGAAAAATCCTATGGACAGTGGAACATGGTGGGCTAGAGTCTATGAGTTTCTAAGAGTTAAATACCACTTAGCAACTAAACCACTACCACATGCATTATCAGAAAATCTCATATCTGGACATAGAGATATAGCTATCCTAGAGAAATTACTATGAAAGACACACACAGGTTCATAGGCAGCTTATTCAAAAAGCCAAAATAAGAGCCTCAAATTTCAGGCACAGTAAAATCGACATAGAAGTCTATGCTCATTCATCCAAGGGAATTCTACCCAGCAAGGAAAACGAATGTTCCACAGCTACATAAAATAAGGATGCGAATGCATCTCACTTATTTAAACGAATACCAAGACCAGGGGAACAGAATGTCTATTGTGTGACTCTATTTATTTAAAATTTGAAACCAAGAAAAATGAATCCCTGCTGCTAGAGATCAGAGAAGTGGTTCCTTTGAGGAGCAGAAAGTGGCCAGGAAGGAACATGGAGGTTTCAAAGCTACTTGATAGTAGAGATTGATAGTAGAGAAACGGGTACAATCTCATTTACAGTAACTAGACTTTATTTTCTTGGGCTCCAAAATAACTGTGGATGGTTACTGATGCCACGAAATTAAAAGATGCTCACTCTTGGAAGAAAAGCTGTGACAAACCTAGACAGTGTATTAAAAGACAGAGTCATTACTTTGCCAACCAATGCCCGTAAAGTCAAAGCTATGTTTTTCCCAGTAGTTAGATGCAGATGGAAGAGCTCCACCATAAAGAAGGCTGAGTGCTGAAGAACTGATCTTTTCGAACTGTCGTGCTGGAGAATGGAGAAGACTCTTGAGAGTCCCTTGGGCTGCAAGGAGATCCAACCAGTCAATCCTAAGGGAAATCAACCCTGAATATTCAGTGGAAGAACTGATGCTGAAGCTCCAGTGCTTTGGCCTCCTGATGAGAAGAGTCAACTCATTGGGAAACAAAGAAACAACAAACAAACAAAGAACCTGATCCTGGGAAATATTGAAGGCAGGAGCAGAAGGCATGACAGAGGATGGGATGGTTGGATGGTATCAGCAACTCAATGGAATGAGTTTGAGCAAGCTTCAGGACATGGTGATGGACAGGGCAGCCTGGCATACTGAAGTTCATAGGGTCACAGGAAGTCAGACACGACTGAGCAACTGAACATCAAAAGCCAGGCAGGGTCTTTCTGTACAGGTGGCGGAACCTCAATAGGGCTATTTTGAATTTCTGGAGGAGGGTAGAACATAATTTTTTAGCCAGATCCCTTGCTGCAACACGTCTGGAGTATTTTGTGTTCACAGACAATTTTCTTTGCAATTTTTCTGGGTGGTGCTTGGGAGTCAGTGTTCCTCACAATGATGGATGCTGTCTCTCTCAGTGCCAGCTGAACTGAACTTTGGATCATGACCTCTGTTTCAGGAGGCAACCCTTGCAATTGCTCTGGCTTTTTGAATGATTGATGATTCTTGGTTTGGTTCTCTGTCTTTTCCTTCAGGTTCAAATACTGTAGCCAGCACTTGGAACATGGAAAGACCCTCCTGTTCCAGTGCCTCCAGGCATGATTTACAAAGGATGTCACCCGTTAGAAAATTTCGAGGCAAAAAAGACAAAGCAAATCGTTCATGTTCTAAAATACGCCTCTGCATTGCCAAAGGTTGGCAATCTGTCATTGCAAACACGGCACACATAGGGCATTTTGCCAGGTGTGTGACTGTTCTTCATGTGCTGTAAGAGAACCTGATCTGTTTTGAAGGACAATTCACAGATATTACAGACCGTGGAGGGCTGCCAGGAAGCGTGGACACTTTCAATGTGACACTGCAGCTGGAACGAGGTGGGAAACTGGTGGTGGCAGTGCTGGCAGGTAGTGTGGATTTCCCAGCTGTCACCCTTCTGCCTCTCAAGCTCCAGATGGTTCCTCACGTGGTGCTGGGAGCCAGCCCGGGAGATCCCAGCCATGACAAGATCATGCAAAACTCGAGGGACTCCCTGGGCCATCCCATCCATGACAAGGTCATGCGGAAGAGTCCTGATAAGCAAGGCCTCAGGACTCGACGGACCCCCTGGACCTGCTTGAGCATCTACCCCAAAACCAGACTCTGTCTGTCTTACTATTTTACGTCTTTCACCAACTCTTTTAGCATTAACAGGGGGCTGTCCCCGACCACCTTTCCCTGGAAAGAGTTAACTTAGGGCTCTAGCTGATAAATCTCCTGGGCAGGAAAAGAGTGTTTCAACCCCCCTGTTCGCATTCTAGCTTACTTGGCAGGTTTATCCAGACTGTTGCAACATTGTTGAGCCAATGCTTGCTGCCAAGTTCTCACATCCCTTATCCATTGTGTTCCTGGGAGTGCATATAGTTAAGATATAGAAATACCAAGCAGTAGCTTTAGCATTAGCAACATTAGACTTTGAGTTAATAAGTTCTTTCTTTGTTGTAACCCACTGACTCTTTGCCCCATAAAAATGTAACTCTGTACTTTAAGGGTAACACAGACTAAGAATTTACGAAGAAACACTTTAAGGGACAATTATTGTTCTGGCTGACCAATCTTTATCAAAAAGAGGTCATAAAATATCAACAGGCCTCCAGGCCAGAAGATAATGTACAAAAAGTAAGACTCTTGCAGGAAGGAACCTGATATCCCTAAGAGTTATTACTGATGGAATGTTGAGTTGACTCTGCATTTTCCACCTTGCTGTATGTATAACTCAAGGTATAAAAGCCCCGAGGAAAATGAAGTAAACGGGCCTCGCCCACTGAAGCTTGGTCACCACATGTAATTCTTTCCTTATCTCTTTCTTTATCTTTGTCCATTTGCTGACGTCGTCCATCCTGAGGATATCCCTGGATTCTGCTGAGGCTTGACCTTGTCAACGTGGGTCATAAACTTGACATGTTTTAGAACTCTCAAGCAGCTGAGGCATTTAAAGGCTGTGTGAGTCTTCTGTTCTGGCTGCCATCTCTTGCATACTGCCATAGTAAAAGTCATAGTAACATGATCAGATTTCCTATCATGGGGTCAACAGTCTTGCTCTGACTTGCAAGAGTCAAAAAGTCCATTTTCTCTAGCCCTTACAAATTACATGTTCTTTCTGGATCCATAAGATGGAAGCACTCCTGGTCATTGGCATGAGTCTGTGAAAATGATGCCTCACCATGAACATGGCTTGGTGAGGTCAGGGAATCTTCCAAGGTCATTATCGTGTTCTTTGTAGCAGAGATACCTAGAGGGGCCATGATGGAGGGATGTCTGCCTGGGATTCCATCACCGAGTCTGGGTCTTTTGGAATTCCCACTGTTAAATTTCACATCTGAAGTGGGACATCGCTTTGAATTAAGAGGGCTTTCATCCTTGCCTCCTAATGAGAGAACAGCTCCAGAGAGACAGTGAAGCCGCGGAGAGAGCAATCCTGTATTGTGAAGGACAGTTTCCGGAGAGCTCATTTTATAATCAGGTTTAGGCGAAGGCCCAGAAATAATAGAACTGCCTTTTCCTCCCCATACAGACTCAGAAGCTGGTGAAATGGCAGCTGGATCTGTTGCTGAGGTCCTGAGATTTGCAGGTTGCAACGTGCAGGAGGGATCTGGATTCACATGGCCCTTCTTTCTTCTTGAAGATGAGTCCCTGGTCACTCTGTTCAAAACGTTAGAAATGACTGGCTTTGAAGTTGAAGTCACTCCGACATAGAGGGTTTCAGCATCCTCACTGACATGATCCACTCCAACAAAGATGACCTCAGCATCATCATTGTCCTCATCTCTGGATTTGGACACGGTGGTCTTTTTCCCAGGTTGTAGTGGTGCTTGTGCTTCCTCACATGGGAAGAGATGGGCCATTTGCAATCACTTTTGGCTTCAAGTGGCCCCTTCTCGTGTTTTTTTCCACCTAAAAGCAATCATCAGACAAGGTCATCCCCTCTGATCTCAGATGTCACCCTCTGTGTGTTCAGTTAACCCTCAGTTGTTCCCCAAGAATATTAATTGGAAAACTCCAGAAATATGTAACTCGTACATTTTAAACTGCAGGTAATTCTGAGGAGTGTAATTGGAATTTCACACCACCATGCTTCCTCCTGCCCAGAATCTGAATCTTTCCTTACTCCTGCACATCCCACCAGTTTGTCATTCAGTTACCACAATGACTGTTGAGATGTCACAGGGCTTGAGATCAAGTCACTCTTATTTTACTCAATAATGTCCCCAAATCATAAGTGGAGTGATGCTGTCCATTTAGATTTGCCAGAGAAAATCCATTAAGTGCTACCTTTAAGCGAAAAGATTGAAGTTCTCAATTTGATATAAAAGAAAAAAAATTGTATGCTGAGGTTGTTAATATCTCTGGTGAATGTGAAGATGAGAAAGTAAATCTGGGTTAGTATTGCTGTCAAATCTCAAACTGCAAAAGTTATGGCCACAGAGCGTAATAAGTGCTTACTTAGGGAGAAAAAAAAATCACTCCATTAGTACAGTAATATATTTTACATAGCGACTACATTCACAAAACTTTTATAAAAGTATATTGTTATACACCTTCCCTGGTGGCTCAGATGGTAAAGTGCCTGCCTACAATTTGGGAGACCCGGGTTCGATCCCTGAGTCGGGAAGATCCGCTGAAGAAGGAAATGGCCACCTACTCCAGAATTCTCGCCTGGGAAACCCCATGGACAGAGGAGCACAGGGAGCTGCAGCCCATGACGCCGTAAAGAGTTGGACACGACTGAGCAACTTCACTGTCACTTTCCTGTTATTACGAGGCAGTTGCCAATCTCTTACTGTGCTTTTATAAAATAAACTGCATCACAGGCATGTTTGTATAGAAGAACCATTATGTATATAGGGTTTGATACTATGTGAGGTTACAGATGTGCCCTGGGGGACTTGAAATGTATTCTCTGCCGATAAGTGGTGATGACTATATTTCTTTCAAAAGACAAAATTAGTACCTGATTTAATCATTGGCTGAAACATTGAGATAACTATTAACACCCTTAGACATAAGGAAACATCTCAAACTCAGTTAAGTGACATGACCTTTTTAAACTTCCTTCTCCAGCCACTTTTGCCTTGTCTCCCCATGGTGGCCCCAGTGCTCCTGTTAAACTCTGCAGGAGAGCTGGTAGGCACCAGTTTGCTTATAGATCTACTATCTCACTCAGAAATGCTGACCAACAGAAAATGTCCAAAAGAGCCCTCAGCTGTCCCTTGGGGGTGCCTCTCACTCCCTCCACTCTCTAAGTCCAGAAGGCACCATACTCTATACATTGATCAAAAATCTTTTTAAAAAATTCCAGCAAGTTCTAATAGCAAAACTTGAAACTGCCTCATTGCAGAAGAATGGAGAAGGCAATGGCACACCACTCCAGAACTCTTTCCTGGAGAATCCCATGGATGGGGGAGTCTGGTAGGCTGCAGTCCACAAGGTCACTAAGAGTCAGACACGACTGAGTGACTTCACTTTTCACTTTCATTCATTGGAGAAGGAAATGGCAACCGACTCCAGTGTTCTTGCCTGGAGAATCCCAGGGACAGAGGAGCCTGGTAGAAGGCCGTCTATGGGGTTGCACAGAGTTGGACACGACTGAAGTGAAGCAGCAGCAGCAGCAGCAGCAGCAGTATTGGAGAAGGAAATGGCAACCCACTCCAGTATAGATAGATGATAGATAGATAGATAGATAGATAGATAGATAGATAGATAGATAGATAGATAGATAGGGAGAGAGAGAGAGAGAGACAGACAGACATAGAGACATACAGACAGACAGAGACAGACAGAGACAGAGACAGAGAGAACATTTACACTGTGAAACTATTTACACAGCATCGCTGGATCATGGCAAAAGCAAGAAAGTTCCAGAAAAACATTTATTTCTGCTTTATTGACTATGCCAAAGCCTAGGCTCTGTAGATCACAATAAACTGTGGAAAATTTGAAAGAGATGGGAATACCAGACCACCTAACCTGCCTCTTGAGAAATCTGCATGCAGGTCACGAAGCAACAGTTAGAACTGGACAAGGAACAACAGACTGGTTCCAAATAGGAAAAGGTATACGTCAAAGCTGTATATTGTCACCCTGCTTATTTAACTGATATGCAGAGTACATCATGAGAAATGCTGGACTGGAAGAAACACAAGCTGGAACCAAGATTGCCAGGAGAAATATCAGTCACCTCAGATATACAGATGACATCACCCTTATGGCAGAAAGTAAAGACGCACTAAAAAGCCTCTTGATGAAAGTGAAAGAGGAGAGTGAAAAAGTTGGCTTAAAGCTCAACATTCAGAAAACGAAGATCATGGCTTCTGGTCCCATCACTTCATGGGAAATAGATGGGAAACGGTGGAAATAGTGTCAGACTTTATTTTTGGGAGCTCCAAAATCACAGCAGATGGTGACTGCAGCCATGAAATTAAAAGATGCTTACTCCTTGGAAGAAAAGTTATGACCCAACTAGATAGCATATTCAAAAGCAGGGACATTATTTTGCCAACTAAGGTCCATCTAGTCAAGGCTATGGTTTTCCCAGTGGTCATGTATGGATGTGAGAGTTGGACTGTGAAGAAGGCTGATGGCTGAAGAATTGATGCTTTTGAGCTGTGGTGTTGGAGATGACTCTTGAGAGTCCCTTGGACTCCAAGGAGATCCAACCAGTCCATTCTGAAGGAGATCAACCCTGGGATTACTTTGGAGGGAATGATGCTGAGGCTGAAGCTCCAGTACCTTGGCCACCTCATGTGAAGAGTTGACTCATTGGAAAAGACTCTGATGCTGGGAGGGATTGGGGGCAAGAGGAGAAGGGGACGACTGATGATGGGATGGCTGGATGGCATCACGGACTCGATGCACATGAGTCTGAGTGAACTCTGGGAGATGGTGATGGGTGGGGAGGCCTGGCGTGCTGCGATTCATGGAGTGGCAGAGTCGGACACGACTGAGCGACTGAACTGAACTGAACTTTGTACTAGGTATTATAAGGAATGTGGAGATGATTTAAAGCATGTGGGAGTATCCCCTTAAGTTACATGCAAAGACTGCACCATTTCATATAATGGACTTGCGCACCCCTGGATTTTGCTATCTGCAGGTGCAGGGTTCCCAGACCCAATCTCCCAAGGGTAACAAGGAGATAGGACGGGGCCTTCTCATGACTTCTACTGCTCCCCCTGCCTTGGACGCTGTCTCAAGTACCACCGCCCAACTCCTGAGCTGCCATGGTCCACAGTTTCTCTGCCAGGCTCTCCTGACCATGATGTCAGAAATCACAGCCTCCCCCAACTCACATGCCATATTCAGCTCCAGAGCTATTGGGCTGCTGTATTTTGGCTTCTAGAACAACATGGAGTGTCTGTCAGTGCTACATGTCTGCTGCGTAAATAAACAGTAACTGTTATTAAACAACCGTTTATCTGTATCTCAAGCTTGACCCACTCATTCCTGGCTCCCCAGGTACTTACACTTGATCTTAGCCAAAAGGCTGAGAAGCAGTTTCTCCAAGCATTTAATGACTTCCAAATCTGAATGAATTAAAACTATCAGGCAAGAGAGAAAGTAGGCCAGTATGTAGCTGGATGCTGACAGGGGCGGTGGTGCTCATTGAAATTAAGGTTTGTAACACAATTTCTCTCCATGTAATACACTTGTTGATAGCTTCCATACCATTAACACGTTTCATAGACATTAAAGGACATTCTAAAGTTTTCATTTGACCATTTGTGATACCAGATCACATTTCATCAGTAGCATATCATAGTTTGTTTGGTTCTGTGTAAATGATGGCCCTGGTGGTAAAGGTCCCTCCTGCCAATGCAGAAGACCTAGGAGATGCAGATTCCATCTCTGGGTCAGGAAGACCCCCTGGAGGAGGGCATGGCAACCCACTGCAGTATTCCTGCCTGAAGAATCGTATGGACAGGGAAGAATGGCGGGCGACAGTCCATAGGGTTGCAAAGAGTCAAGCATGACTGAAGCAACTGAACACACACACACGCACCTATGTATATAAATATATCTTTTATATTGGTATGAAAAATAATGCTGTGGGACTTCCCTGGTAATCCAGTATTTAAGACTCCTCACTTCCAGGCCAGGGGCATGGCTTCAATCCCTGGTCAGGGACCTGTGATCTCACATGCCCCTGGATGTGACCAAAAATAAAAGGAATAATGTTGTGTCTTACAGCTGATGTCATTTAGGTTTAAAGAAAATTCCTATTTTTCGTAAGCAGAATCCAGCGTACTAAATTCATGTCACAAGTCACTAATGGGATGCAAGCTGCACTATATAGGCAAATGGTTTATACAGGGATTGACACATTGGCTTGCTTCCTGTTTTGTTTTGTTTTGTTTTTTAACCAGCAAGCTAAGATCGATGTTTAAATTTTAGTTTTTTTTTTAAACTTAAAAATACGTTTAATATTTTTACATTTTATTTTTTTAATTTGTGGGGAAACAAAGGAAAGTTTTGTGACATGTGAAAATTATATGATATCTAAATTTCAGTGTCACAAAGAGAGTTTTATTGGAACACAGACGTTATCATTTGCCACTGCCTGAGGTCATTTCACCCCGTTAATGGGAGAGTCCTCATGTCCCTTAGTGCCTGGTTACTCTCTAGACCTTTACAGAGAAATTTTGCAGACTCATGGCTGCAGAGAACAAAAGGAAGCATTCCAAACCCCATGGCTCACCAGCTCCTGAAGTCCAGTTGACTGAGTGCAGCTAAACACTTCCTACTCTGAGACCAAGTGGAGGGTGAAGCTGGAGTGTCTTTGTCTCCACGTCCCAGAAAGAGTTCTCTGGGAATAGCAGAACCGCTTCCTGTGTCCAGTGTCCATGGAACTTCTTCTACCTGGCTCTCCAAAAGGCTTTTCCCAGTGAGGCTGCATCAGGAGATTCCAAGCCTTTTAAAGCCAATTCTAGTCCAATCCATAGTACCGAAACTGGGCTCCAATCATGTTTCTGAACCAGTTTTTCCCCATGGGATCTTTCAACTAGAAACATTTCTAGCAAAATGTTAGAGGGAGGAAAGAATGTGGGTGGGGCTTCAGGGCGCCTCCCAGGGCCTATTTTCCAGGTCTCAGTGTGGTGAGAGTCCCCACTTCCCTCTCTGGCATCCAGAGGCCAGCACCTTTTCTCCAGTTTATCTGCATCATTAGTTATTTGGGGTTCAATAGCTTGAGGGCAGGGGAAGGTGGTCCACACAGCTATGCCAACAGGGCATGGGCTAATGTCAGCAACCTAAAAACTCAAGGGCTCTCTTCCAATGCCAGAAAATTCTCCAGCTGCAAACAGGGAACCCCGTCCTCTTCCAAGGGCAAGGGGTGGGTGGGTGTGGGGGAGGCAGGGTGAGGAGGTCAGGAAGCAAGCTTACTCCCAAGTGACCTGCGCTTGAAGACTCAGCACCTGCTGGATTCCAGGATTCTCACTGTGGATCTTCATGCTGAACCCCAGGAGCTTTTTCTAGGCAGGGACTCACCTGTCTTAAAACCATGTCACGCGGTGGTCAGGTCACAGGGCGTGCCTCACCCCCTCCT
>NW_017191712.1:0-10657 GCF_001704415.2 Capra hircus
CACTGGAGAGGAATGCTCAGGTTCCAGCACCGTCTCCACACAAGGTCTTAGGCCCAGGCATCGACTGGAGAGACATCACGAGAGGCTCCGAGCAACTTGCAATGGGACTGGCCTTTCCTGAGACCACCAGAGCGGGTCCCTGAGGTCCCAATCGTAAAGTCGAGCGCACCTCGCAGAGATAATCCAGGAGGTTCTCCCCAGGCAAGATAAGGCCCATTTCTGCTGAGGCATCTCGAGGCCAATCAAACTAACCTCTGGAACTTCCACAGGGTTCTTCACACCCTTTCTGCAACTCAAGAAGTTCCCCAACATACTAGTCTCCACTCGAGAGGAAGCACGAGAGTCCCCCCACATGCAGAGGAGCCGTTTTTACGCCTCCTAGCTCGAGAGGAGGATCCTTTCCCTGAGTGGTCGGGGAAAAAATTCCCGGCGTTCCCGTCGCATCTCAAGAGGAGGCGCCCTCCACAGGAAAGGCGAGAGGAACTCCAGGGTCGTGCACCATTTCCCAGAGTCCCCCAGATTCTCAGTCCATTCCAGGGAAACCTGTTTTCCCTGCACTGCCGTCGACTTTCAAGCCGAGATCGACTCACACCAAGGTGGCACGTGGGACAGCCCTGTGGGAAAGCCTCGTGGGAAAGCCTCGTGGGAAAGCCTCGAGGGAAAGCAACAGATCCCTTGATCCATGCGAAGGGAAGCGCGACAATGCTGTTACAGCTCGGGAAGGAAAGCGCACGTGCATGCCCCACTCGAGACGAGGACTGGACTCCCCTGGGTAGACTCCAGAAGTACCCCAAGGTCCATGTCAGCACTGGAGAGGAATCCTCAGGTTCCAGCACTGGAGAGAATCTCCAGTCCGGCACTGACTCCACACAAGGTCTTAGGTCCCAGCATCGACGGGAGAGGAATCCCGAGAGGACCCCGAGCAACTCGCATGGGGACTGGCCTTTCCTGAGGCCACCAGAGCGGGTCCCTGAGGTCCCCGTCGTAAGTCGAGAGCACCTGCCACAACTCGAGAAAATCCAGGAGGTTCTCCCCTCCAGGCGAGATGAGGCCCATTTCCACTGAGGCGTCTCGAGGCTAATCACACCTAACATCTGGAACTTCCAAAGGGTCCTTCACACCCTTGCTGCAACTCAAGAAGTTCCCCGACATACCCGTCTCCACTCGAGAGGAAGCACGAGAGTTCCGCCCACATCCAGAGGAGCCCCGTTTCCGCCTCCTAGCTCGACGAGAGGGATCCTTTCCCTGCGTGTCGGGAAAGAATTCCCGGCGTTCCGTCGCATCTCAAGAGGAGGCGCTCTCCACAGGAAAGGCGAGAGGAACTCCAGGGTCGTGCCACCATTTCCCAGAGTCCCCCAGATGTCTCAGTCCATTCCAGGGAAACCTGTTTTCCCTGCACTGCCTCCGACTTTCAAGCCGAGGATCGACTCACACCACGGTGGCACGTTGGACAGCCCTGTGGGAAAGCCTCGTGGGAAAGCCTCGTGGGAAAGCCTCGAGGGAAAGCCACAGATCCCTTGATCCACGCGAAGGGAAGCGCTGACACTGCTGCTACAGCTCGGGAGGAAAGCGCACGTGCATGCCCCCACTCGAGACGAGGACTGACTCCCCTGGGGAGACTCCAGAAGTACCCAAGATCCATGTCAGCACTGGAGAGGAATCCTCAGGTTCCGGCACCGACTCCACACAAGGTCTTAGGCCCGCATCGACGGGAGAGGAATCCCGAGAGGCCCCCGAGCAACTCGCATGGGGACTGGCCTTTCCATGAGGCCACCAGAGCGGGTCCCTGAGGTCCCCGTCGTAAGTCGAGAGCACCTGCCGCAACTCGAGAAAATCCAGGAGGTTCTCCCCTCCAGGCGAGATGAGGCCCATTTCCGCTGAGGCGTCTCGAGGCTAATCACACCTAACATCTGGAACTTCCAAAGGGTCCTTCACACCCTTGCTGCAACTCAAGAAGTTCCCCGACATACCCGTCTCCACTCGAGAGGAAGCACGAGAGTCCCGCCCACATCCAGAGGAGACCCCGTTTCCGCCTCCTAGCTCGAGAGGAGGGATCCTTTCCCTGCGTGGTCGGGAAAGAATTCCCGGCGTTTCCCGTCGCATCTCAAGAGGAGGCGCTCTCCACAGGAAAGGCGAGAGGAACTCCAGGGTCGTGCCACCATTCCCAGAGTCCCCAGATGTCTCAGTCCATTCCAGGGAAACCTGTTTTCCCTGCACTGCCTCGACTTTCAAGCCGAGGATCGACTCACACCACGGTGGCACGTGGGACAGCCCTGTGGGAAAGCCTCGTGGGAAAGCCTCGTGGAAAGCTCGAGGAAAGCCACAGATCCCTTGATCCACGCGAAGGGAAGCGCGACACTGCTGCTACAGCTCGGGAGGAAAGCGCACGTGCATGCCCCCACTCCGAGACGAGGACTGACTCCCCTGGGGAGACTCCAGAAGTACCCAAGATCCATGTCAGCACTGGAGAGGAATCCTCAGGTTCCGGCACCGACTCCACACAAGGTCTTAGGCCCCGCATCGACGGGAGAGGAATCCCGAGAGGCCCCGAGCAACTCGCATGGGGACTGGCCTTTCCTGAGGCCACCAGAGCGGGTCCCTGAGGTCCCCGTCGTAAGTCGAGAGCACCTGCCGCAACTCGAGAAAATCCAGGAGGTTCTCCCTCCAGGCGAGATGAGGCCCATTTCCGCTGAGGCTTCATCGAGGCTAATCACATCCTAACATCTGGAACTTCCAAAGGGTCCTTCACACCCTTGCTGCAACTCAAGAAGTTCCCCGACATACCCGTCTCCACTCGAGAGGAAGCACGAGAGTCCCGCCCACATCCAGAGGAGACCCGTTTCCGCCTCCTAGCTCGAGAGGAGGATCCTTTCCCTGCGTGTCGGGGAAAGAATTCCCGGCGTTCCCGTCGCATCTCAAGAGGAGGCGCTCTCCACAGGAAAGGCGAGAGGAACTCCAGGGTCGTGCCACCATTCCCAGAGTCCCCCAGATGTCTCAGTCCATTCCAGGGAAACCTGTTTTCCCTGCACTGCCTCGACTTTCAAGCCGAGGATCGACTCACACCACGGGTGCCACGTGGGACAGCCCTGTGGGAAAGCCTCGTGGGAAAGCCTCGTGGGAAAGCCTCGAGGGAAAGCCACAGATCCCTTGATCCACGCGAAGGGAAGCGCGACACTGCTGCTACAGCTCGGGAGGAAAGCACACGTGCATGCCCCCATCGAGACGAGGACTGACTCCCTGGGGAGACTCCAGAAGTACCCAAGATCCATGTCAGCACTGGAGAGGAATCCTCAGGTTCCGGCACCTGACTCCACACAAGGTCTTAGGCCCCAGCAATCGACGGGAGAGGAATCCGAGAGGCCCCGAGCAACTCGCATGGTGGACTGGCCTTTCCTGAGGCCACCAGAGCGGGTCCCTGAGGTCCCCGTCGGTAAGTCGAGAGCACCTGCCGCAACTCGGAGAAAATCCAGGAGGTTCTCCCCTCCAGGCGAGATGAGGCCCATTTCCGCTGAGGCGTCTCGAGGCTAATCACACCTAACCTCTGGAACTTCCAACAGGGTCCTTCACACCCTTGCTGCAACTCAAGAAGTTCCCCGACATACCCGTCTCCACTCGAGAGGAAGCACGAGAGTCCCGCCCACATCCAGAGGAGCCCGTTTCCGCCTCCTAGCTCGAGAGTAGCGATCCTTTCCCTGCGTGGTCGGGAAAGAATTTCCCGGCGTTCCCGTCGCATCTGCAAGAGGCAGGCGCTCTCCACAGGAAAGGCGAGAGGAACTCCAGGGTCGTGCCACCATTCCCAGAGTCCCCCAGATGTCTCAGTCCATTCCAGGGAAACCTGTTTTCCCTGCACTGCCTCAACTTTCAAGCCGAGGATCGACTCACACCACGGTGGCACGTGGGACAGCCCTGTGGGAAAGCCTCGTGGGAAAGCCTGGTGGGAAAGCCTCGAGGGAAAGCCACAGATCCCTTGATCCACGCGAATGGAAGCGCGACACTGCTGCTACAGCTCGGGAGGAAAGCGCACGTGCCTGCCCCTACTCGAGAAAAGGACTGACTCCCCTGGGCAGACTCCAGAAGTTCCCCAAGATCCATGTAAGCACTGGAGAGGAATCCTCAGGTTCCGGCACTGGAGAGGAATCCTCAGGTTCCGGCACTGACTCCACACAAGGTCTTACGCCCCAGCATCGACGGGAGAGGCATCCCAAGAGAACCCCGAGCAACTCGCATGGGGACTGGCCTTTCATGAGGCCACGAGAGCGGGTCGCTGAGGTCCCCGTCGTAAGTCGAGAGCACCTGCCACAACTCGAGAAAATCCAGGAGGTACATCCCTCCAGGCAGATGAGGCCCATTTCCGTGGAGGCTTCTCGAGGCTAATAACACCTAACATCTGGAACTTCCAAAGGGTCCTTCACACCCATGCTGCAACTCAAGAAGTTCCCTGACATACCCGTCTCCACTCGAGAGGAAGCACGAGAGTCTCGCCCACATGCAGAGGAGCCCCGTTTCCGCCTCCTAGCTCGAGAGGAGGTATCCTTGCCCTGCGTGGTCGGGAAAGAAATCCCGGCGTTGCCGTCGCATCTCAAGAGGAGGCGCTCTCCACAGGAAAGGCGAGAGGAACTCCAGGGTCGTGCCACCATTCCCAGAGTCCCCCAGATATCTCAGTCCTTTCCAGGGAAACCTGTTTTCCCTGCACTGCCTCGGCTTTCACGCTGAGTATCGACTCACACCACGGTGGCACGTGGGACAGCCCTGTGGGAAAGCCTCGTGGGAAAGCCTCGTGGGAAAGCCTCGAGGGAAAGCCACAGATCCCTTGATCCACGCGAAGGGAAGCGTGACACTGCTGCTAAATCTCGGGAAGAAAGCGCACGTGCATGCCCCCACTCGAGACGAGGACTGACTTACCTGGGGAGACTCCAGAAGTTCCCCAAGATCCATGTCAGCACTGGAGAGGAATCCTCAGGTTCCGGCACCGACTCCACACAAGGTCTTAGGCCCCGGCATCGACGGGAGAGGAATCCCGAGAGGCCCCCAAGCAACTCGCATGGGGACTGGCCTTTCCTGAGGGCACCAGAACGGGTCCCTGAGGTCCCCGTCGTAAGAAGAGAGCACCTGCCGCAACTGGAGAAAATCCAGGAGTTTCTCCCCTCCAGGCGATATGAGGCCCAATTCCGCTGAGGCCTCTCCAGGCTAATCACATCTAACATCTGGAACTTCCAAAGGGTCCTTCACACCCTTGCTGCAACTCAAGAAGTTCCCCGACATACCCGTCTCCACTCGAGAAGAAGCACGAGAGTCCCGCCCACATCCAGAGGAGACCCGTTTCCGACTCCTACCTCGAGAGGAGGGATCCTTTACCTGCTTGGTGGGGAAAGAATTCCCCGCATTCCCGTCGCATCTCAAGAGGAGGCGCTCTCCATCGAAAGGCGAGAGGAACTCCAGGGTCGTGCCACCATTCCCAGAGTCCCCCAGATGTCTCAGTCCATTCCAGGGAAACCAGTTTTCCCTGCACTGCCTCGATGTTGAAGCCGAGGATCCACTCACACCACGGTGGCACGTGGGACAGCCCTGTGGGAAAGCCTCGTGGGAAAGCCTCGTGGGAAAGCCTCAAGGGAAAGCCACAGATCCCTTGATCCACGGGAAGGGAAGCGCGACACTGCTGCTACAGTTCGGGAGAAAAGCGCACGTGAATGCCCCCAACTCGAGACGAGGACTGACTCCCCTGGGAAGAATCCAGAAGTACTCCAAGATCCATGTCAGCACTGGAGAGGAATCCTCAGGTTCAGGCACCAACTCCACACAAGGTCTTAGGCCCCGGTATCGACGGGAGAGGAATCACGAGAGGCCCCCGAGCAACTCGCATGGGGACTGGCCTTTCCTGAGGCCACCAGAACGGGTCCCTGAGGTCCCCGTCGTAAGTCGAGAGCACCTGCCGCAACTCGAGAAAATCCAGGAGGTTCTCAACTCCAGGCGAGATGAGGCCCATTTCCGCTGAGGCGTATCGAGGCTAATCACATCTAACATCTGGAACTTCCAAAGGGTCCTTCACACCCTTGCTGCAACTCAAGAAGTTCCCCGACATACCCGTCTCCACTCGAGAGGAAGCACGAGAGTCCCGCCCACATCCAGAGGAGACCCGTTTCCGCATCCTTGCTCGAGAGGAGGGATCCTTTCCCTGCATGGTGGGGAAAGAATTCCCGGCGTTCCCGTCGCATCTCAAGAGGAGGCGCTCTCCACAGGAAAGGCGAGAGGAACTCCAGGGTCGTGCCACCATTCCCAGATACCCCCATATGTCTCAGTCCATTCCAGGGAAACCTGTTTTCCCTGCACTGCCTCGACTTTCAAGCCAAGGATCGACTCACACCACGGTGGCATGTGGGACAGCCGAGTGGGAAAGCCTCGTGGGAAAGCCTCGTGGGAAAGCCTGGAGGGAAAGCCACAGATCCCTTGATCCACGCGAAGGGAAGCGCGACACTGCTGCTACAGCTCGGGAGGAAAGCACACGTGCATGCCCCCATCCAGACGAGGACTGACTCTCCTGGGGAGACTCCAGAAGTACCCCAAGATCCATGTCAGCACTATAGAGGAATCCTCAGGTTCCGGCACCGACTCCACGAAAGGTCTTAGGCCCCGGCATCGAAGGGAGAGGATTCCCGAGAGGCACCCGAGCAACTCGCATGGGGACTGGCCTTTCCTGAGGCCACCAGAGCGGGTCCCTGAGGTCCCGGTCGTAAGTCGAGAGCACCTGCCGCAACTCGAGAAAATCCAGGAGGTTCTCCCCTCCAGGCGAGATGAGGGCCATTTGCCCTGAGGCTTCTCAAGGCAATTCATACCTAACCTCTGGAACTTCCAAAGGGTCCTTCACACCCTTGCTGCAACTCAAGAAGTTCCCCGACATACCCGTATCCACTCGAGAGGAAGCACGAGAGTCCCGCCCACATCCAGAGGAGCCCCGTTTCCGCCTCCTAGCTCGAGAGGAGCGATCCTTTCCCTGCGTGGTCGGGAAAGAATTCCCAGTGTTCCCGTCGCATCTCAAGAGGAGGCGCTCTCCACAGGAAAAGCGAGAGGAACTCCAGGGTCGTGAAACCATTCCCAGAGACCCCAGATTTCTCAGTCCATTCCAGGGAAACCTGTTTTCCCTGCACTGCCTCGACTTTCAAGCCGAGGATCGACTCACACCACGGTGGCACGTGGGACAGCCCTGTGGGAAAGCCTCGTGGGAAAGCCTCGAGGGAAAGCCTCGAGGGAAAGCCACAGATCCCATGATCCACAAGAAGGGAAGCGCGACACTGCTGCTACAGCTCGGGAGGAAATCACACGTGCATGCCCCCAATCGAGACGAGGACTGAGTCTGCTGGGGAGACTCCAGAAGTACCCCAAGATCCATGTCAGCACTGGAGAGGAATCCTCAGATTCCTGCACCGACTCCACACAAGGTCTTAGGCCCCGGCATCGACGGGAGAGGAATCCTGAGAGGCCCCCGAGCAACTCGCATGGGGACTGGCCTTTCCTGAGGCCACCAGAGCGGGTTCCTGGGGTCCCCGTCGTAAGTCGAGAGAATCGGCCGCAACTCGAGAAAATCCAGGAGGTTCTCCCCTCCAGGCGAGTTGAGGCCCATTTCTGCTGAGGCGTCTCGAGGCTAATCACACCTAACCTCTGGAACTTCCAAAGGGACCTTCACACCCTTGCTGCAACTCAAGAAGTTCCCCGACATACCCGTCTTCACTGGAGAGGAAGCACGAGAGTCCCGACCACATCCAGAGGAGCCCCGTTTCCGCCTCATAGCTCGAGAGGAGGGATCCTTTCCCTGTGTGGTCGGGAAAGAATTCCCGGCATTCCCGTCGCATCTCAAGAGGAGGTGCTCTCCACAGGAAAGGCGAGAGGAACTCCAGGGTCGTGCCACCATTCCCAGAGTCCCCCAGATTTCTCAGTCCATTCCAGGGAAACCTGTTTTCCCTGCACTGCCTCGACTTTCAAGCCGAGGATCCACTCACACCACGGTGGCACGTGGGACAGCCCTGAGGGAAAGCCTCGTGGGAAAGCCTCCTGGGAAAGCCTCGAGGGAAAGCCACAGATCCCTTGATCCACGCGAAGGGAAGCGTGACATTGCTGCTACAGCTCGGGAGGAAAGCGCACGTGCATACCCCCACTCGAGACGAGGACTGACTCCCCTGGGGAGACTCCAGAAGTACCCCAGGATCCATGTCAGCACTGGAGAGCAAAGCTCAGGTTCCGGCACCGACTCCACCCAAGGTCTTAGGCCCCGGCATCGACGGAAGAGGAATCCTGAGAGGACCCCGAGCAACTCGCATGGGGACTGGCCTTTCCTGTGGCTACCAGAGCGGGTCCCTGATGTCCCCGTCGTAATTCGAGAGCACCTACCGCAACTCGAGAAAATCCAGGAGGTTCTCCCCTCCAGGCGAGATGAGGCCCATTTCCCCTGAGGCGTATCGAGACTAATCACACCTAACCTCTGGAACTTCCAAAGGGTCCTTCACACCCTTGCTGCAACTCAAGAAGTTCCCCGACATACCCGTCTCCACTTGAGAGGAAGCACGAGAGTCCCGCCCACATTCAGAGGAGCCCCGTTTCCGCTTCCTTGCTCTAGAGGAGGGAACCCTTCCCTGAGTGGCCGGGAAAGAATTCCCGGCGTTCCCGTCGCACCTCAAGAGCAGTCGCTCTCCACAGGAATGGCGAGAGGAACTCCAGGGTGGTGCCACCATTCCAGAGTCCCCCAGATGTCTCAGTCCATTCCAGGGAAACCTGTTTCCCTGCACATGGACTCAGACTTTCAAGCCGGGACTCTGGCGACATGGTGGCACCACCCTGGAGTTCCTCTCGCCATTCCTGTGGAGAGCGACTGCTCTTGAGGTGCGACGGGAACGCCGGGAATTCTTTCCCGGCCACTCAGGGAAGGTTCCCTCCTCTAGAGCAAGGAGCGGAAACGGGGCTCCTCTGAATGTGGGCGGGACTCTCGTGCTTCCTCTCAAGTGGAGACGGGTATGTCGGGAAACTTCTTGAGTTGCAGCAAGGGTGTGAAGGACCCTTTGGAAGTTCCAGAGGTTAGGTGTGATTAGTCTCGATACGCCTCAGGGGAAATGGGCCTCATCTCGCCTGGAGGGGAGAACCTCCTGGATTTTCTCGAGTTGCGGTAGGTGCTCTCGAATTACGACGGGGACATCAGGGACCCGCTCTGGTAGCCACAGGAAAGGCCAGTCCCCATGCGAGTTGCTCGGGGTCCTCTCAGGATTCCTCTTCCGTCGATGCCGGGGCCTAAGACCTTGGGTGGAGTCGGTGCCGGAACCTGAGGCTTTGCCTCTCCAGTGCTGACATGGATCCTGGGGTACTTCTGGAGTCTCCCCAGGGGAGTCAGTCCTCGTCTCGAGTGGGGGCATGCACGTGCGCTTTCCTCCCGAGCTGTAGCAGCAATGTCACGCTTCCCTTCGCGTGGATCAAGGGATCTGTGGCTTTCCCTCGAGGCTTTCCCAGCGAGGCTTTCCCACGAGGCTTTCCCTCAGGGCTGTCCCACGTGCCACCGTGGTGTGAGTGGATCCTCGGCTTGAAAGTCGAGGCAGTGCAGGGAAAACAGGTTTCCCTGGAATGGACTGAGAAATCTGGGGGACTCTGGGAATGGTGGCACGACCCTGGAGTTCCTCTCGCCTTTCCTGTGGAGAGCACCTCCTCTTGAGATGCGACGGGAATGCCGGGAATTCTTTCCCGACCACACAGGGAAAGGATCCCTCCTCTCGAGCTATGAGGCGGAAACGGGGCTCCTCTGGATGTGGTCGGGACTCTCGTGCTTCCTCTCCAGTGAAGACGGGTATGTCGGGGAACTTCTTGAGTTGCAGCAAGGGTGTGAAGGTCCCTTTGGAAGTTCCAGAGGTTAGGTGTGATTAGCCTCGAGACGCCTCAGCAGAAATGGGCCTCAACTCGCCTGGAGGGGAGAACCTCCTGGATTTTCTCGAGTTGCGGCCGATTCTCTCGACTTACGACGGGGACCCCAGGAACCCGCTCTGGTGGCCTCAGGAAAGGCCAGTCCCCATGCGAGTTGCTCGGGGCCTCTCAGGATTCCTCTCCCGTCGATGCCGGGGCCTAAGACCTTGTGTGGAGTCGGTGCAGGAATCTGAGGATTCCTCTCCAGTGCTGACATGGATCTTGGGGTACTTCTGGAGTCTCCCAGCAGACTCAGTCCTCGTCTCGATTGGGGGCATGCACGTGTGATTTCCTCCCGAGCTGTAGCAGCAGTGTCGCGCTTCCCTTCTTGGTGGATCATGGGATCTGTGGCTTTCCCTCGAGGCTTTCCCTCGAGGCTTTCCACGAGGAGGATCCCGTGCACCCGGGGGTGTGAGTCGATCCTCGGCTGGAAAGTCGAGGTATAAACCCTAACTAGCACCAAAGAGAAGGGTAAATACACAAGTTCCCCCACATCACATTAGGAGCCACGATTTTGACACGCCTCATTAGAACTATGGACAGATGAAGGATTCCGCCTATCGCCTGCGCCGTGGGGAAAGAATCCCCCGAGTTCCGTGGTCGCATCTCAAGAGGAGGCGCCTGCCACAGGAAAGCGCGAGAGGAACTCCAGGGTCGTCGAACCAATTCCCAGAGCCCAGATTTCTGCAGTCCATTCCAGGGAAACCTGTTTTCCCTGCACTGTTCG
>NW_017191713.1:0-10657 GCF_001704415.2 Capra hircus
GAACCTAGGATTCCTCTCCAGTGCTGACATGGATCTTGGGGTACTTCTGGAGTCTTCCCCAGGGAGTCAGCCCTCGTCTCGAGTGGGGCATGCACGTGCGCTTTCCTCCGAGCTGTAGCAGCAGTGTCACGCTTCCCTTCGCGTGGAACAAGGGATCTGGGCTTTCCCTCGAGGCTTTCCCAAGACGCTTTCCCACGAGGCTTTCCCACAGGGCTGCCCCACGTGCCACCGTGTGTGAGTCGATCCTCGGCTTGAAAGTCGAGGCAGTGCAGGGAAAACAGGTTCCCTGGAATGGACTGAGACATCTGGGGACTCTGGGAATGGTGGCACGACCCTGGAGTTCCTCTCGCCTTTCCTGTGGAGAGCGCCTCCTCTTGAGATGCGACGGGAACGCCGGGAATTCTTTCCCGACCACGCAGGGAAAGGATCCCTCCTCTCGAGCTAGGAGGCAAACGGGGCTCCTCTGGATGTGGGCGGGACTCTCGTGCTTCCTCTCGAGTGGAGACGGGTATGTCGGGGAACTTCTTGAGTTGCAGCAAGGGTGTGAAGGACCCTTTGGAAGTTCCAGAGGTTAGGTGTGATTAGCCTCGAGATACCTCAGCGGAAATGGGCCTCATCTCGCCTGGAGGGGAGAACCTCCTGGATTTTCTCGAGTTGCGGCAGGTGCTCTCGACTTACGACGGGGACCTCAGGGACCCGCTCTGTGGCCTCAGGAAAGGCCAGTCCCCATGCGAGTTGCTCGGGGCCTCTCGGATTCCTCTCCGTCGATGCCGGGGGCCTAAGACCTTGTGTGGAGTCAGTGCCGGAACCTGAGGATTCCTCTCCAGTGCTGACATGGATCTTGGGGTACTTCTGGAGTCTCCCCAGGGGTGTCAGTCCTCGTCTCGAGTGGGGACATGCACGTGCCGTCCTCCGAGCTGTAGCAGCAGTGTCACGCTTCCCTTCGCGTGGATCAAGGGATCTGTGGCTTTCCTCGAGGCTTTCCCACGAGGCTTTCCCACAGGGCTGCCCCGTGTGCCACTGTGTGTGAGTCGATCCTCGGCTTGAAAGTCGAGGCAGTGCAGGGAAAACAGGTTTCCCTGGAATGACTGAGACATCTGGGGGACTCTGGAATGTGGCACGAACCTGGAGTTCCTCTCGCCTTTCCTCTGGAGAGCGCCTCCTCTTGAGATGCGACGGGAACGCGGAATTCTTTCCCCACCACGCAGGGAAAGGATCCCTCTCGAGCTAGGAGCGGAAACGGGGCACTCTGGATGTGGGCGGACTCTCCTGCTTCCTCTCGAGTGGAGACGGGTATGTCAGGGAACTTCTTGAGTTGCAGCAAGGGTGTGAAGGACCCTTTGGAAGTTCCAGAGTAGGTGTGATTAGCCTCAGACCTCAGCGGAAATGGCCTCATCTCGCCTGGAGGGGAGAACCTCCTGGATTTTCTCGAGTTGCGGCAGGTGCTCTCGACTTACGACGGGACCTCAGGGACCCCTCTGGTGGCCTCAGGAAAGGCCAGTCCCCATGCGAGTTGCTCGGGGGCCTCTCGGATTCCTCTCCGTCGATGCCGGGCCTAAGACCTTGTGTGGAGTCGGTGCCGGAACCTGAGGATTCCTCTCCAGTGCTGACATGGATCTTGGGTACTTCTGGAGTCTCCCCAGGGGTCAAGTCCTCGTCTCGAGTGGGGCATGCACGTGCGCTTTCCTCCCGAGCTGTAGCAGCAGTGTCACGCTTCCCTTCGCGTGGATCAAGGGATCTGTGGCTCGCTTTCCCTCGAGGCTTTCCCACGAGGCTTTCCCACAGGGCTGTCCACGTGCCATCGTGGTGTGAGTCGATCCTCGGCTTGAAAGTCGAGGCAGTGCAGGGAAAACAGGTTTCCCTGGAATGGACTGAGACATCTGGGGGACTCTGGGAATGGCCTGCATACTGGAGTTCCTCTCGCCTTTCCTGTGGAGAGCGCCTACTCTTGAGATGAACGGGAACGGGAATTCTTCCCGACCACGCAGGGAAAGGATCCTCCTCTCGAGCTAGAGGTGGAAACGGGCCACTCTGGATATGGGCGGGACTCTCGTGTTCCTCTTGAGTGGAGACGGGTATGTCAGGGAACTTCTTGAGTTGCAGCAAGGGTGTGAAGGACCCTTTGGAAGTTCCAGAGTTTAAGTGTGATTAGCCTCTTGTTGCCTCAGCGGAAATGGCCTCATCTCGGCTGGAGGGGAGAACCTCCTGGATTTTCTCGAGTTGCGGCAGGTGCTCTCGACTTACGACGGGGACCTCAGGGACCCGCTCTGGTGGCCTCAGGAAAGGCCAGTCCCCATGCGAGTTGCACGGGGGCCTCTCGGGATTCCTCTCCCGATGCCGGGCCTAAGATCTTGTGTGGAGTCGGTGCCGGAACCTGAGGATTTCCTCTCCAGTGCTGACATGGATCTTGGGGTACTTCTGGAGTCTCCCCAGGGCAGTCAGTCCTCGTCTCGAGTGGGGGCATGCACGTGCGCTTTCCTCCCGAGCTGTAGCAGCAGTGTCACGCTTCCCTTCGCGTGGATCAACGGATCTGTGGCTTTCCCTCGAGGCTTTCCCAGAGGCTCGAGGCTTTCCCACAGGGCTGTCCAACGTGCCACTCGTGGTGTGAGTCCATCCTCGGCTTGAAAGTCAAGGCAGTGCAGGGAAAACAGGTTTCCCTGGAATGGACTGAGACATCTGGGGACTCTGGGAATGGCTGATGACCTGGAGTTTCCTCTCGCCTTTCCTGTGGAGAGCGCCTCCTCTGAGATGCGACGGGAACGCTGGAATTCTTTCCCCGACCACGCAGGGAAAGGATCCCTCCTCTCGAGCTAGCAGCTGAAACGGGGCTCCTCTGGATGTATGGCGGGACTCTCGTGCTTCCTCTCGAGTGGAGACGGGTATGTCAGGGAACTTCTTGAGTTGCAGCAAGGGTGTGAAGGACCCTTTGGAAGTTCCAGAGTGTTAAGTGTGATTAGCCCTCTGAAACGCCTCAGCGGAAATGGGCCTCATGCTCGGCCTGGAGGGGAGAACCTCCTGGATTTTCTCGAGTTGCGGGCAGGTGCTCTCGACTTACGACTGGGGACCTCAGGGACCCGCTCTGGTGGCCTCAGGAAAGGCCAGTCCCATGCGAGTTGCTCGGGGGCCTCTCGGGATTCCTCTCCGTCGATGCCGGGGCCTAAGACCTTGTGTGGAGTCAGGTGCCGGAACCTGAGGATTCCTCTCCAGTGCTGACATGGATCTTGGGGTACTTCTGGAGTCTCCCCAGGGCGTCAGTCCTCGTCTCAAGTGGGGGCATGCACGTGCGCTTTCCTCCCGAGCTGTAGCATGCAGATGTCACGCTTCCCTTCGCGTGGATCAACGGATCTGTGGCTTTCCCTCGAGGCTTTCCCATGAGGCTTCCCTCGAGGCTTTCCCACAGGGCTTTCCCACGTGCCACCGTGGTGTGAGTCGATCCTCGGCTTGAAAGTCGAGGCAGTGACAGGGAAAACAGGTTTCCCTGGAATGGACTGAGACATCTGGGGGACTCTGGGAATGGTGGCACGACCCTGGAGTTCCTCTCGCCTTTCCTGTGGAGAGCGCCTCCTCTTGAGATGCGACGGAACGCGGAATTCTTTCCCGACCACGCAGGGAAAGGATCCCTCCTCTCGGAGCTAGGAGGCGGAAAACGGGGCTCCTCTGGATGTGGGCGGGACTCTCGTGCTTCCTCTCGAGTGGAGACGGGTATGTCGGGGAACTTCTTGAGTTGCAGCAAGGGTGTGAAGGACCCTTTGGAAGTTCCAGAGGTTAGGTGTGATTAGCCTCGAGACGCCTCAGCGGAAATGGGCCTCATCTCGCCTGGAGGGGAGAACCTCCTGGATTTTCTCGAGTTGCGGCAGGTGCTCTCGACTTACGACGGGGACCTCAGGGACCCGCTCTGGTGGCCTCAGGAAAGGCCAGTCCCCATGCGAGTTGCTCGGGGGCCTCTCGGGATTCCTCTCCGTCGATGCGGGGCCTAAGACCTTGTGTGGAGTCGGTGCCGGAACCTGAGGATTCCTCTCCAGTGCTGACATGGATCTTCGGGTACTTCTGGAGTCTCCCCATGGAGTCAGTCCTCGTCTCGAGTGGGGGCATGCACGTGCGCTTTCCTCCCGAGCTGTAGCAGCAGTGTCACTCTTCCCTACGCGTGGATCAAGGGATCTGTGGCTTTCCCTCCGAGGCTTTCCCACGAGGCTTTCCCACGAGGCTTTCCACAGGGCTGTCCAACGTGCCATCGTGGTGTGAGTCCATCCTACGGCTTGAAAGTCGAGGCAGTGCAGGGAAAACAGGTTTCCCTGGAATGGACTGAGACATCTGGGGGACTCTGGGAATGGGGCCTGATACTGGAGTTCCTCTCGCCTTTCCTGTGGAGAGCGCCTACTCTTGAGATGAGACGGGAACGCTAGGAATTCTTTCCCGACCACGCAGGGAAAGGATGCCTCCTCTCGAGCTAGCAGGTGGAAACGGAGCCACTCTGGATATGGGCGGGACCCTCGGGTTCCTCTTGAGTGGAGACGGGTATGTCAGGGAACTTCTTGAGTTGCAGCAAGGGTGTGAAGGACCCTTTGGAAGTTCCAGAGTTTAAGTGTGATTACCCTCTTGTTGCCTCAGCGGAAATGGGCCTCATGTCGGCTGGAGGGGAGAACATCCTGGATTTTCTCGAGTTGCGGCAGGTGCTCTCGACTTACGATGGGGTCCTCAGGGACCCGCTCTGGTGGCCTCAGGAAAGGCCAGTCCCATGCGAGTTGCACGGGGGCCTCTCGGGATTCCTCTCCTGTCGATGCCTGGGCCTAAGATCTTGTGTGGAGTCGGTGCCGGAACCTGAATATTCCTCTCCAGTGCTGACATGGATCTTGGGGTACTTCTGGAGTCTCCCCAGGGCAGTCAGTCCTCTACTCAAGTGGGGCATGCACGTGCGCTTTCCTCCCGAGCTGTAACAGCAGAGTCACGCTTCCCTTCGCGTGGAACAACGGATCTGTGGCTTTCCCTCGAGGCTTTCCCAAGAGGCTATCACTCGAGGCTTTCCCACAGGGGTGTCCCACGTGCCACCGTGGTGTGAGTCGATCCTCGGCTTGAAAGTCGAGGCAGTGCAGGGAAAACAGGTTTCCCTGGAATGGACTGAGACATCCATGGGGGACTCTGGGAATGGTGGCACGACCCTGGAGTTCCTCTCACGTTTCCGGTGGAGAGCGCCTCCTCTTGAGATGCTACTGGAACGCCGGGAATTCTTTCCCGACCACGCAGGGAAAGGATCCTCCTCTCGGGCTAGGAGCTGGAATCGGGGATCCTCTGGATGTTGGCGGGACTCTCGTGCTTCCTCTCGAGTGCAGACGGGTATGTCGGGGAACTTCTAGAGTTGCAGCAAGGGTGTGAAGGACCCTTTGGAAGTTCCAGAGGTACGGTGTGATTAGCCTCGAGATACCTGAGCGGAAATAGGTCTCAGCTCGCCTGGAGGGGAGAACCTCCTGGATTTTCTCGAGTTGCGGCAGGTGCTCTCGGCTTACGACGGGGACCTCAGGGACCCGCTCTGGTGGCCTCAGGAAAGGCCAGTCCCCATGCGAGTTGCTCTGGGGCCTCTCGGGATTCCTCTCCCGTTGATGCAGGGGCCTAAGACCTTGTGTGGAGTCGGTGCCGGAACCTGAGGATTCCTCTCCAGTGCTGACATGGATCTTGGGGTACTTCTGGAGTCACCCCAGGGGTGTCAGTCCTCGTCTCGAGTGGGGCATGCACGTGCGCTTTCCTCCCGAGTTTTAGCAGCAGTGTCACGCTTCCCTTCGCGTGGATCAAGGGATCTGTGGCTTTCCCCTCCAGGCTTTCCCACCGAGGCTTTCCCACAGGGCTGCCCCACGTGCCACTGTGGTGTGAGTCGATCCTCGGCTTGAAAGTCGAGGCAGTGCAGGGAATACAGGTTCCCTGGAATGGACTGAGACATCTGGGGGACTCTGGGAATGCTGGCATGACCCCGGAGTTCCTCTCGCCTTTTCCTGTGGGAGAGCGCCTCCTCTTGAGTTGCGACAGGAACTCCGGGAATTCTTTCTCCGAGCCACGCAGGGAAAGGATCCCTCCTCTCGAGCTAGGAGGTGGAAACGGGGCTCCTCTGGATGTGGTCGGGACTCTCGTGCTTCCTCTCGAGTGGAGACGGGTATGTCAGGGAACTTCTTGAGTTGCCAGTAAAGGTGTGAAGGATCATTTGGAATTTCCATAGGTCAGGTGTGATTAGCCTCAGGACGCCTCAGCGGAAATGGGCCTCATCTCGCCTGGAGGGCAGAACCTCTTGGATTTTCTCGAGTTGTGGTCAGGTGCACTGGACTTACGACGGGGACCTCAGGGACGCCGCCCTGGTGGCATCGGTAAAGGAAATTTCCTTGCGAGTTACTCGGGGGCCTCTCGGGATTCCTCTACCGTCGATGCCGGGGCCTAAGACCTTGTGTGGAGTCGGTGCCAGGACCTGAGGATTCCTCTCCAGTGCTGACATGGATCTTTGGGTACTTCTGGAATCTCCCCAGGGAAGTCAATCCTCGTCTAGAGTTGGGGCATGCACGTGCCCTTTCCTCCCGAGCTGTAGCAGCAATGTCACGCTTCCCTTCGCATGGAACAAGGGATCTGGGGCATTCCCTCGAGGCTTTCCCAAAACGCTTTCCCCTGAGGCTTTCCCACAGGGCTGTCCCACGTGCCACCGTGTTGTGAGTCGATCCTCGGCTTGAAAGTCGAGGCAGTGCAGGGAAAACTGGTTTCCCTGGAATGGACTGAGGCATCTGGGGGACTCTGGGAATGGTGGCACGACCCTGGAGTTCGTCTCGCCTTTCCTGTGGAGATCGCCTGCTCTTGAGATGCGACGGGAACGCCGGGAATTCTTTCCCGACCACGCAGGGAAAGGATCCCTCCTCTCGAGATAGGAGGTGGAAACGGGGCTCCTCTGGATGTGGTCGGGACTCTCGTGCTTCCTCTCGAGTGGAGACGGGTATGTCAGGGAACTTCTTGAGTTGCAGTAAAGGTGTGAAGGATCATTTGGAATTTCCATAGGTCAGGTGTGATTAGCCTCAGGACGCCTCAGCGGAAATGGGCCTCATCTCGCCTGGAGGGTAGAACCTCCTGGATTTTCTCGAGTTGTGTCAGGTGCACTGGACTTACGACGGGGACCTCAGGGACGCGCCCTGGTGGCATCGGTAAAGGAAATTTCCTTGCGAGTTACTCGGGGGCCTCTCGGGATTCCTCTACCGTCGATGCCGGGGCCTAAGACCTTGTGTGGAGTCGGTGCCAGGACCTGAGGATTCCTCTCCAGTGCTGACATGGATCTTTGGGTACTTCTGGAATCTCCCCAGGGAAGTCAATCCTCGTCTAGAGTTGGGGCATGCACGTGCCCTTTCCTCCCGAGCTGTAGCAGCAATGTCACGCTTCCCTTCGCATGGAACAAGGGATCTGGGGCATTCCCTCGAGGCTTTCCCAAAACGCTTTCCCCCTGAGGCTTTCCCACAGGGCTGTCCCACGTGCCACCGTGTTGTGAGTCAGATCCTCGGCTTGAAAGTCGAGGCAGTGCAGGGAAAACTGGTTTCCCTGGAATGGACTGAGGCATCTGGGGGACTCTGGGAATGGTGGCACGACCCTGGAGTTCCTCTCGCCTTTCCTGTGGAGAGCGCCTCCTCTTTAGATGCGACGGGAACGCCGGGAATTCTTTCCCGACCACGCATGGAAAGGATCCCTCCTCTCGAGATAGGACGGCGGAAACGGGGCTCCTCTGGATGTAGGCGGGACTCACGTGCTTCGTCTCGAGTGGAGACGGGTATGTCGGGGAACTTCTTGATTTGCAGCAAGGGTGTGAAGGACCCGTTGGAAGTTCCAGAGGTTAGGTGTGATTAGCCTCGAGACGCCTCTGCGGGAAATGGGCCTCATCTCACCTGGAGGGGAGAACCTCTTGGATTTTCTCGAGTTGCGGCAGGTGCTCTCGACTTACGACGGGGACCTCAGGGACCCGCTTTGGTGGCCTCAGGAAAGGCCATTCCCCATGCGAGTTGCTCGGGGCCTCTCGGGATTCCTCTCCCGTCGATGCCGGGGCCTAAGACCTTGTGTGGAGTCAGTGCCGGAACCTTAGGATTCCTCTGCCAGTGCTGACATGGATCTTGGGTGTACTTCTGGAGTCTCCCCAGGGGAGTCAGTCCTCGTCTCGAGTGGGGGCATGCACGTGCACGTGCCTCTCGAGCTGTAGCATTAGTGTCGCGCTTCCATTCGCGTGGATCAAGGGATCTGTGGCTTTCCCTCGAGGCTTTCCCACGAGGCTTTCCCACGACGGCTTTCCCACAGGGCTGTCCCACGTGCCACGGTGGTGTGAGTCGATCCTCGGCTTGAAAGTCGAGGCAGTACAGGGAAAACAGGTTTCCCTGGAATGGACTGAGGCATCTGGGGGACTCTGGGAATGGTGGCACGACCCTGGAGTTCCTCTCGCCTTTCCTGTGGAGCGCGCCTCCTCTTGAGATGTGACGGGAACACCGGGAATTCTATCCCGACCACGCAGGGAAAGGATCCCTCCTCTCGAGCTAGGAGGCGAAAACGGGGCTCCTCTGGATGTGGGCGGGACTCTCGTGCTTCCTCTCGAGTGGAGACGGTTATGTCGGGGAACTTCTTGAGTTGCAGCAAGGGTGTGAAGGACCCTTTGGAAGTTCCAGAGGTTAGGTGTCATTAGCCTCGAGACGCCTCAGCGGAAATGGGCCGCATCTCGCCTGGAGGGGAGAACCTCCTGGATTTTCTCGAGTTGCGGCAGGTGCTCTCCACTTACGACTGGGACATCAGGGACCCGCTCTGGTGGCCTCAGGAAAGGCCAGTCCCCATGCGAGTTGCTCGGGGCCTCTCGGGATTCCTCTCCCGTCGATGCCGGGGCCTAAGACCTTGTGTGGAGTCGGTGCCGGAACCTGATCATTCCTCTCCAGTGCTGACATGGATCTTGGGGTACTTCTGGAGTCTCCCCAGGGGAGTCAGTCCTCGTCTCGAGTGGGGACATGCACGTGCGCTTTCCTCCCGAGCTGTAGCAGCAGTGTCATGCTTCCCTTCGCGTGGATCAAGGGATCAGGGGCTTTCCCTCGAGGCTTTCCCACGAGGCTTTCCCACGAGGCTTTCCCACAGGGCTGTCCCACGTGCCACCGTGGTGTGAGTCGATCCTCGGCTTGAAAGTCGAGGCAGTGCATGGAAAACAGGTTTCCTTGCAATTGACTGAGACATCTGGTTGACTCTGGGAATGGTGGCACGAACCTGGAGTTCCTCTCGCCTTTCCTGTGGAGAGTGCCTCCTCTTGAGATTCGACGGGAACGCCGGGAATTCTTTCCCGACCACGCATGGAAAGGATCCCTCCTCTCAAGCTAGGAGGCAGAAACGGGGCTCCTCTGGATGTGGCCGGGACTCTCGTGCTTCCTCTCAAGTGGAGACGGGTATGTCGGGGAACTTCTTGAGTTGCAGCAAGGGTGTGAAGGATACGTTGGAAGTTCCAGAGGTTAGGTGTGATTAGCCTCGAGAGGCCTCTGCGGAAATGTGGCCTCATCTCGCCTGGAGGGGACAACCTCCTGGATTTTCTCGAGTTGCGGCATGGTGCTCTCGACTTACGATGGGGACCTCAGGGACCCGCTCTGGTGGCATCAGGAAATGCCATTCCCCATGCGAGTTGCTCGGGGGCATCTCGGGATTCCTCTCCCGTCGATTCCGGGGCCTGAGACCTCGTGTGGAGTCAGTGCCGGAACCTGAGGATTCCTCTCAGTGCTGACCATGGATCTTGGGGTACATTCTGGAGTCTCCCCAGGGCAAGTCAGTCCTCGTCTCGAGTGGGGGAATGCACGTGCGCTTTCCTCTCGAGCTGTAGCAGCTAGTGTCGCGCTTCCCTTCGCGTGGATCTAAGGGATCTGTGGCTTTCCCTCGAGGCTTTCCCATGAGGCATTTCCCACGAGGCTTTCCCACAGGGCTGTCCCACGTGCCACCGTGGTGTGAGTCGATCCTCGGCTTGAAAGTCGAGGCAGTGCAGGGAAAACAGGTTTCCCTGGAATGGACGGAGACATCATGGGGGACTCTGGAATGGTGGCACGACCCTGGAGTTCCTCTCGCCTTTCCTGTTGGAGAGCGCCTCCTCTTGAGATGCGACGGGAACGCTGGGAATTCTTTCCCAGACCACACAGGGAAAGGATACCTCCTCTCGGAGCTAGGAGACGAAAATGGGGCTCTCTGGATGTGGGCGGGACTCTGCGTGCTTCCTCTCGAGTGGAGACGGGTATGTCGAGGAGCTTCTTGAGTTGCCAGCAAGGGTGTGAAGGACCCTTTGGAAGTTCCAAATGTTATGTGATTAGCCTCGAGACGTCTCAGCGGAAATGGGCCTCATCTCGCCTGGAGGGAGAACCTCCTGGATTTTCTCGAGTTGCGGCAGGTGCTCTCGACTTTACGACGGGACCTCAGGGACCCGCTCTGGTGGCCTCAGGAAAGGCCAGTCCCCATGCGAGTTGCTCGGGCCTCTCGGGATTCCTCTCCCTTCGATGCCGGGCCTAAGATCTTGTGTGGAGTCGGTGCCGGAACTGAGGATTCCTCTCCGTGCTGACATGGATCTTGGGTACTTCTGAGTCTCCCCAGGGGAGTCAGTCCTCGTCTCGAGTGGGGCATGCACGTGCGCTTTCCTCCCGAGCTGTAGCAGCAG
>NW_017191714.1:0-10657 GCF_001704415.2 Capra hircus
CCCCCGAGCAACTCGCATGGGACTGGCCTTTCCTGAGGCCACCAAGAGCGGCGTCCCTGAGGTCCCGTCGTAAGTCGAGAGCACCTGCCCAACTCGAGAAAATCCAGGAGGTTCTCCCTCCAGGCGAGATGAGGCCCATTTCCGCTGAGGCGTCTCGAGGCTAGTCACACCTAACCTCTGGAACTTCCAAGGGTCCTTCAACACCCTTGCCGCAACTCAAGAAGTTCCCCGACATACCCGTCTCCACTCGAGACGAAGCATGAGAGTCCCGCCCACATCCAGAGGAGCCCCGTTTCCGCCTCCTAGCTCGAGAGGAGGGATCATTTCCCTGCATGGTCGGGAAAGAATTCCCGGCGTTCCCGTCGCATCTCAAGAGGAGGCGCTTACCACAGGAAAGGCGAGAGGAACTCCAGGGTCATGCCACCATTCCCAGAGTCCCCCAGATGTCTCTGTCGATTCCAGGAAAACCTATTTTCCCTGCACTGCGTCGACTTTCAAGTCGAGGATCGACTCACACCACGGTGTCACGTGGGACTGCCCTGTGGGAAAGCCTCGTGGGAAAGCCTCCTGGGAAAGCCTCGTGGGAAAGCCTCGAGGGAAATCCACAGATCCCTTGATCCACTTGAAGGGAAGCGCGACACCGCTGATACAGCTCGGGAGGAAAGCGCACGTGCATGCCCCCACTCGAGACGAGGACTGACTCTCCTGGGGAGACTCCAGAAGTACCCCATGATCCATGTCAGCACTGGAGAGGAATCCTCAGGTTCCGGAACTGACTCCACACAAGGTCTTAGGCCCCCAGTATCGACGGGAGAGGAATCCCGAGAGGCCCCCGGGCAACTCGCATGGGGAATGGCCTTTCCTGAGGCCACCAGAGCGGATTCCTGAGGTCCCCGTCGTAAGTCGAGAGCACCTGCCGCAACTCGAGAAAATCCAGGAGGTTCTCCCCTCCAGGCGAGATGAGGCCCATTTCCGCTGAGGCGTCTCGAGGCTAGTCACACCTAACCTCTGGAACTTCCAACGGGTCCTTCACACCCTTACTGCCACTCAAGAAGTTCCCCGACATACCCGTCTCCACTCGAGACGACGCACGAGAGTCCCGCCCACATCCAGAGGAGCCCCGTTTCCGCCTCCTAGCTATAGAGGAGGGATCCTTTCCCTGCGTGGTCGGGAAAGAATTCCCGGCCCTCCCGTCGCATTCCAAGAGGAGGCGCTCTCCACAGGAAAGGCGAGAGGAACTCCAGGGTCATGCCACCATTCCCAGAGTCCCCCAGATGTCTCAGTCCATTCCAGGGAAACCTGTTTTCCCTGCACTGCGTCGACTTTTAAGCCGAGGATCGACTCACAACACGGTGACACGTCGGACAGCCCTGTGGGAAAGCCTCGTGGGAAAGCCTCGTGGGAAAGCCTCGAGGGAAAGCCACAGATCCCTTGATCCACGCGAAGGGAAGCATGACACTGCTGCTACAGCTCGGAAGGAAAGCGCACGTGCATGCCCCACTCGAGAGGAGGACTCACTCTACTGGGGAGACTCCAGAATTCCCCCAGATCCACGTCAGCACTGGAGAGGAATACTCAGGTTCCGGCACCGGCTCCACACAAGATATTAGGCCCCGGCATCGACGGGAGAGGAATCCCGAGAGGCCCCCGAACAACTCGCATGGGGACTGGCCTTTCCAGAGCCCACCAGAGTGGGTCCCTGAGGTCCCCGTCGTAAGTCGAGAGCACCTGCCGCAACTCCAGAACATCCAGGAGGTTCTCCCCTCCAGGCGAGATGAGTGCCATTTCCGCTGAGGCATCTCGAGGCTAATCACACCTAACCTCTGGAGCTCCCAAAGCGACTTCACACCCTTGCTGCAACTCAAGAAGATCCCCGACATACCCGTCTACACTCGAGAGGAAGCACGAGAGTCCCGCCCACATCCAGAGGAGCACCGTTTCCGCCTCCTAGCTCGAGAGGAGGGATCCTTTCCCTGCGTGGTCGGGAAACAATTCCTGGCGTTTCCGTCGCATCTCAAGAGGAGGCGCTCTCCACAGGAAAGGCGAGAGGAACTCCAGGGTCGTTCCACATTCCCAGAGTCCCCAGGATGTCTCAGTCCATTCCAGGGAAACCTGCTTTCCCTGCACTGCCTCGACTTTCAAGCGAAGATCGACTCACACCACGGTGGCACTTGGGACAGCCCTGTGGGAAAGCCTCGTTGGAAAGCCTCGAGAGAAAGCCACAGATCCCTTGATCCACGCAAAGGGAAGCGTGACACTGCTGCTACAGCTCGAGGGGAAAGCGCATGTGCATGCCCCCACTCGAGACGAGGACTGACTCCACTGGGGAGACTACAGAAGAACCCCAAGATCCATGTCAGCACTGGAGAGGAATGCTAACGTTCCGGCACCGACTCCACACAAGATTTTATGCCCCGGCATAGACGGGAGAGGAATCCCGAGAGGCCCCCGAGCAACTCGCTTGGGGACTGGCCTTTCCTGAGGCCACCAGAGCGGGTCCCTGAGGTCCTCGTCCTAAGTCGAGAGCACCTGCCGAAACTCGAGAAAATCCAGGAGGTTCTACCCGCCAGGCGAGGTGAGGCCCATTTCCGCAGAAACGTCTCGAGGCAAATCACACCTAACCTCTGGAACTTCCAAAGGGTCCTTCACACCTTTGCTGCAACTCAAGAAGTTCCCCCACATACCCGTCTCCACTCGAGAGGAAGCACCAGAGTCCCGCACACATCCAGAGGAGCCCCGTTTCCGCCTCCTAGCTCGAGAGGATGGATCCTTTCCCTGCGTGGTCGGGAAAGAATTCCCGGCGTTTCCGTCGCAACTCAAGATGAGGCGCTCTCCACAGGAAAGGCAAGAGGAACTCCAGGGTCGAGCCACCATTCCCAGAGTCCCCCAGATGTCTCAGTCCATTCCAGGGAAACCTGTTTTCCCGGCACAGCCTCTACTTTCAAGGCGAGGATCGACTCACACCACGGTGGCACGTTTGGACAGCCCTGTGGGAAAGCCTCGTGGGAAAGCCTCGTGGGAAAGCCTCGAGGGAAAGCCACAGATCCCTTGATCCTCGCGAAGGGAAGCGTGACACTGCTGCTACAGCTCGGGAGGAAAGCGCACGTGCATGCCCCCACTCGAGACGAGGACTGACTCCCCTGGGGAGACTCCGGAAGTACCCCAAGATCCATGTCAGCACTGGAGAGGAATGCTCAGGTTCCGGCACCGACTCCACACAAGATATTAGACACCGGAATCGACGGGAGAGGAATCCCAAGAGGCCCCCGAGCAATTCGCATGGGGACTGGCCTTCCCTGAGGCCACCAGAGCGGGTCCCTGAGGTCCCTGTCGTAAGTCGAGAGCACCTGCCGCAACTCGAGAAAATCCAGGAGGTTCTCCCCTCCAGGCGAGATGAGGCCCATTTCCGCGGAGGCGTCTCGAGGCTAATCAACCTGGCCTCGGGAACTTCCAAAGGGTCCTTCACACCCATGCTGCAACTCAAGAAGTTCCCCGACGTACCCCTCTCCACTCGAGAGGAAGCACGAGAGTCCTGCCCACATCCAGAGAAGCCCCGTTTCCGCCTCATAGATCGAGAGGTGGAATCCTTTCCCTGCGTGGTCGGGAAAGAATTCCCGGCGTTCCGGTCGCATCTCAAGAGGAGGCGGTCTCCACAGGAAATACGAGGGGATCTCCAGGGTCGTGACACCATTCCCTGAGTGCCAGAGATTTCTCAGTCCATTCCAGGGAAACCTGTTTTCCCTGCACTGCCTCGACTTTCAAGCCGAGGATCCACTCACACCACGGTGGCACGTGGGACAGCCCTGTGTGAAAGCCTCGTGGGAAAGCCTCGTGGGAAAGCCTCGAGGAAAAGCCACAGATCCCTTGATCCACGCAAAGGGAAGTGTGACACTGCTGCTACAGCTCGGGAGGAAAGCGCACGTGCATGCCCCCACTCGAGACGAGGACTGACTCCCCTGGGGAGACTCCAGAAGTACCCCAAGACCATGTCAGCACTGGAGAGGAATCCTCAGGTTCCGGCACGGACTCCACAAAGATCTTAGGCCCCGTCATTGACGGGAGAGGAATCCCGAAAGGCCCCGGAGCAACTCGCATGGGGACTGGCCTTTCCTGAGGCCACCAGAGCGGGTCCCTGAGGTCCCCATTGTAAGTCGAGAGCACCTGCCGCACCTCGAGAAAATCCAGGAGGTTCTCCCTTCCAGGCGAGATTAGGCCCATTTCCGCTGAGGCATCTCGAGGCTAATCACACCTAACCTCTTGACTTTACAAAGGGTCCTTCACACCCTTGCTGCAACTCAAGAAGTTCCCCAACATACCCGTCTCTACTGGAGAGGAAGCACGAGAGTCCCGCCCTCATCCAGAGGAGCCCCGTTTCCGCCTCATAACTCGAGAGAAGGGATATTTCCCTGCGTGGTCGGGAAAGAAATTCCGGCGTTCCCGTCGCATCTCAAGAGGAGGTGCTCTCCACAGGAAAGGCGAGAGGAACTCCAGGGTCGTGCCACCATTCCCAGAGTCCCCCAGATGTCTCAGTCCATTCCAGGGAAACCTGTTTTCCCTGCACTGCCTCGACTTACAAGCCGAGGATCGACTCACACCAAGGTGGCACGTGGGACAGCCCTGTGGGAAAGCCTCGAGGGAAAGCCTCGTGGGAAAGCCTCGAGGGAAAGATGCAGATCCCTTGATCCACGCGAAGGGAAGCATGACACTGCTGCTACATCTCGGGAGGAAAGCGCACGTGCATGCCCCCACTTGAGACGAGGACTGACTCCCCTGGGGCGACTCCAGCCGTACCCCAAGATCCATGTCAGCACTGGAGAGGAATCCTCAGTTTCCGGCAGCGACTCCACACAAGGTCTTCGGCCCCGGCATCGACGGGAGAGGAATCCCGAGAGGCCCCCGAGCAACTCGCTTGGGGACTGGCCTTTCCTGAGGCCACCAGAGCGGGTCCCTGAGGTCCTCGTCCTAAGTGGAGAGCACCTGCCCGAAACTCGAGAAAATCCAGGAGGTTCTACCCGCCAGGTGAGGTGAGGCCCATTTCCGCAGAAACGTCTCGAGGCAAATCACACCTAACCTCTGGAACTTCCAAAGGGTCCTTCACACCTTTGCTGCAACTCAAGAAGTTCCCCCACATACCCGTCTCCACTCGAGAGGAAGCACCAGAGTCCCGCACACATCCAGAGGAGCCCCGTTTCCGCCTCCTAGCTCGAGAGGATGGATCCTTTCCCTGCGTGGTCGGGAAAGAATTCCCGGCGTTTCCGTCGCAACTCAAGATGAGGCTGCTCTCCACAGGAAAGGCAAGAGGAACTCCAGGGTCGAGCCACCATTCCCAGAGTCCCCCAGATGTCTCAGTCCATTCCAGGGAAACCTGTTTTCCCGGCACAGCCTCTACTTTCAAGGCGAGGATCGACTCACACCACGGTGGCACGTGGGACAGCCCTGTGGGAAAGCCTCGTGGGAAAGCCTCGTGGGAAAGCCTCGAGGGAAAGCCACAGATCCCTTGATCCTCGCGAAGGGAAGCGTGACACTGCTGCTACAGCTCGGGAGGAAAGCGCACGTGCATGCCCCCACTCGAGACGAGGACTGACTCCCCTGGGGAGACTCCGGAAGTACCCCAAGATCCATGTCAGCACTGGAGAGGAATCCTCAGGTTCCGGCACCGACTCCACACAAGATATTAGACACCGGAATCGACGGGAGAGGAATCCCAAGAGGCCCCCGAGCAATTCGCATGGGGACTGGCCTTCCCTGAGGCCACCAGAGCGGGTCCCTGAGGTCCCTGTCGTAAGTCGAGAGCACCTGCCGCAACTCGAGAAAATCCAGGAGGTTCTCCCCTCCAGGCGAGATGAGGCCCATTTCCGCGGAGGCGTCTCGAGGCTAATCAACCTGGCCTCTGGAACTTCCAAAGGGTCCTTCACACCCATGCTGCAACTCAAGAAGTTCCCCGACGTACCCCTCTCCACTCGAGAGGAAGCACGAGAGTCCTGCCCACATCCAGAGAAGCCCCGTTTCCGCCTCATAGATCGAGAGGTGGAATCCTTTCCCTGCGTGGTCGGGAAAGAATTCCCGGCGTTCCGGTCGCATCTCAAGAGGAGGCGGTCTCCACAGGAAACACGAGGGGATCTCCAGGGTCGTGACACCATTCCCTGAGTGCCAGAGATTTCTCAGTCCATTCCAGGGAAACCTGTTTTCCCTGCACTGCCTCGAGTTTCAAGCTGAGGATCCACTCACACCACGGTGGCACGTGGGACAGCCCTGTGTGAAAGCCTCGTGGGAAAGCCTCGTGGGAAAGCCTCGAGGAAAAGCCACAGATCCCTTGATCCACGCAAAGGGAAGTGTGACACTGCTGCTACAGCTCGGGAGGAAAGCGCACGTGCATGCCCCCACTCGAGACGAGGACTGACTCCCCTGGGGAGACTCCAGAAGTACCCCAAGACCATGTCAGCACTGGAGAGGAATCCTCAGGTTCCTGCACGGACTCCACAAAGATCTTAGGCCCCGTCATTGACGGGAGAGGAATCCCGAAAGGCCCCGGAGCAACTCGCATGGGGACTGGCCTTTCCTGAGGCCACCAGAGCGGGTCCCTGAGGTCCCCATTGTAAGTCGAGAGCACCTGCCGCACCTCGAGAAAATCCAGGAGGTTCTCCCTTCCAGGCGAGATTAGGCCCATTTCCGCTGAGGCATCTCGAGGCTAATCACACCTAACCTCTTGACTTTACAAAGGGTCCTTCACACCCTTGCTGCAACTCAAGAAGTTCCCCAACATACCCGTCTCTACTGGAGAGGAAGCACGAGAGTCCCGCCCTCATCCAGAGGAGCCCCGTTTCCGCCTCATAGCTCGAGAGAAGGGATATTTCCCTGCGTGGTCGGGAAAGAAATTCCGGCGTTCCCGTCGCATCTCAAGAGGAGGTGCTCTCCACAGGAAAGGCGAGAGGAACTCCAGGGTCGTGCCACCATTCCCAGAGTCCCCCAGATGTCTCAGTCCATTCCAGGGAAACCTGTTTTCCCTGCACTGCCTCGACTTACAAGCCGAGGATCGACTCACACCAAGGTGGCACGTGGGACAGCCCTGTGGGAAAGCCTCGAGGGAAAGCCTCGTGGGAAAGCCTCGAGGGAAAGTTGCAGATCCCTTGATCCACGCGAAGGGAAGCATGACACTGCTGCTACATCTCGGGAGGAAAGCGCACGTGCATGCCCCCACTTGAGAGGAGGACTGACTCCCCTGGGGCGACTCCAGCCGTACCCCAAGATCCATGTCAGCACTGGAGAGGAATCCTCAGGTTCCGGCACCGACTCCACACAAGGTCTTCGGCCCCGGCATCGATGGGAGAGGAATCCCGAGAGGCCCCCGAGCAACTCGCTTGGGGACTGGCCTTTCCTGAGGCCACCAGAGCGGGTCCCTGAGGTCCTCGTCCTAAGTCGAGAGCACCTGCCGAAACTCGAGAAAATCCAGGAGGTTCTACCCGCCAGGCGAGGTGAGGCCCATTTCCGCAGAAACGTCTCGAGGCAAATCACACCTAACCTCTGGAACTTCCAAAGGGTCCTTCACACCTTTGCTGCAACTCAAGAAGTTCCCCCACATACCCGTCTCCACTCGAGAGGAAGCACCAGAGTCCCGCACACATCCAGAGGAGCCCCGTTTCCGCCTCCTAGCTCGAGAGGATGGATCCTTTCCCTGCGTGGTCGGGAAAGAATTCCCGGCGTTTCCGTCGCAACTCAAGATGAGGCGCTCTCCACAGGAAAGGCAAGAGGAACTCCAGGGTCGAGCCACCATTCCCAGAGTCCCCCAGATGTCTCAGTCCATTTCAGAGGAACCTGTTTTCCCTGCACTGCCTCGACTTTCAAGCCGAATATCGACTCACACCAAGGTGGCACGTGGGACAGCCCTGTGGGAAAGCCTCGTGGGAAAGCCTCGAGGGAAAGCCACAGATCCCTTGATCCCCGCGACGGGAAGCGTGACACACCTGCTACACTGTCCCTGAGGTCACGGTCGTATGTTGAGAGCACCAGCCGCAACTCGAGAAAATCCAGGAGGTTCTCTGCTTCAGTCGAGATGAGGCCCATTTTCTCTGCGGCGTCTCGAGAGTAATCACGCCTAAACTCTGGAACTTCCAAAGGGTCCTACACACCCTTGCTACAACTCAAGAAGTTCCCCGACATACCCGTCTCCACTCCAGAGGAAGCACGAGGGTCCGGCCACCTCCAGAGGAGCTCCGTTTCCTCCTCCAAGCTCGAGATGAGGGATCCTTCTCTGCTTCCTCGGGAAAGAATTTCCGACGTTTCCGACGCATCTCAAGAGGAGGCGCGCTGCACAGGAAAGGCGAGAGGAACTCATGGGTCGTGCCACCATTCCAAGAGTCCCCCAGATGTCTCAGTCCATTCCAGAGGATCCTGTTTTCCCTGCACTGCTTCGACTTGCACGGCGAGGATCGCGGTGGCAGAGGCGAGGATCGCGGTGGTACGTGGGAGAGCCCTGTGGGAAAGCCTCTTCTGAAAGCCTCGAGGGAAAGCCACAGATCCCTTGATCCACGCGATGGGAAGCGTGACACTGCTGCTACAGCATGGGAGGAAAGCGCACGTGCATGCCCCCACTCGAGACGAGGACTGACTCCCCTGGGGAGACTCCAGAAGTACCTCAAGATGCATGTCAGCCCTGGAGAGGAATCTTCAGGTTCTGGCCCAGACTCCACACAAGGTCTTAGGCCCTGGCATCGACGGGAGAGGAATAGCGACACGCCCTCTAGCAACTCGCATGGGGACTGGCCTTTACTGAGGTCACCAGAGCGGGTCCATGAGGTCCCCGTCGTAAGTCGAGAGCACCTGCCGCAACTCGGTAAAATCCAGGAGGTTCTCCCCTCCAGGCGAGATGAGGCCCGTTTCCACTGAGGTGTCTCGAGGCTAATCACACGTGACCTCTGGAACTTCCAAAGAGTCTTTCACAGTCATGCTGCAACTCAAGAAGTTCCCCGACATACCCGTCTCCACTCAAGAGGAAGCACGAGGGTCCCGGCCACATCCAGAGGAGCTCCGTTTCCGCCTCGTAGCTCGAGATGAGGGATCCTTTCCCTGCTTGGTCGGGAAAGAATTCCCGGCATTCCCATCGCATCTCAACGGGAGGCGCTCTCCAAAGCAAAGGGGAGAGGAACTGCAGGGTCGTGCCACCATTCCAAGACTCCCCGAGACGTCTCAGTCCATTCCACAGGAAATTGTTTTCCCTTCACTGCCTCGGCTTTCACGCCGAGGATCGACTCACACCACCGTGACACGTGGGACAGCGCTGTGGGAAAGCCTCGTGGGAAAGACTCGAGGGAAAGCCACAGATCCCTTGGTCCACGCAAGGGGAAGCGTGACACTGCTGCTACAGCATGGGAAGAAAGGGCACGCTCATGCCCCCACTCGAGACGTGGCCTCACTCCCTTGTGGAGACTCCAGAAGTACTCCAAAATCCATGTCAGTACTGGAGAGGAATCCTCAGGTTCCGGCCCCGACTCCACACAAGGTCTTAGGCCCCGGCATCGACGGGAGAGGAATCACGAGAGGCCCCCTAAGAACACGCATGATGACTGGCCTTTCCTGTGGCCACCAGAGCGGGTCCCTGAAGTCCCCGTCGTAACTCGAGAGCACCTGCTGAAACTAGGGAATATCCAGGAGCCTCTCCATTCCAGGCGACATGAGGCCCATTTCCGCTGAGGCATCTCGAAACTAACCACACCTAACCTCTGGAACTTCCAAAGGGTCCTTCACACCCTTGCTGCAACTCAAGAAGTTCCCCGACATACCCGTTCCTCTTCACATTCTGCCATAATGGTGGTGTCATCTGCATATCTAAGTTGATTGATATTTCTACCGGCAATCTTGATTCCAGCTCATGTATCTTCCATCCCAGCATTTTTTCATGATGTACTCTGCATAGAAGTTAAATAAACAGGGTGACGATATACAGCCTTGACATACTCCTTTTCCTTTTTGGAACCAGTCTGTTGTTCCATGTCCTGCCCTAACTGTTGCCTCCTGACCTCCATCCAGATTTCTCAAGAGGCAGGTTAGGTGGTCTGGTATTCCCATCTCTTTCAGAATTGTGGCTAAGACAACAGTATAAGGACCTTTCTGATGTCAGGCCAAGGAATTGTGTTTCCAGTCATTGAGCCACACCTGATCACTGAGCACAAATTCATGAATCTGTTCCTCAAGGGGGAATGAGATTCTTTTTTATACAAACTTAGTTACCTGATTTATTACCTTACCTAATTGTTCCATCTGCTGTGAAATCCCACCCCCTTACTTGTGGCAAATCTGCTAACACCTGCCTCACTGTGGGAGGGGGTCTCCCATAGAAAATTTCATAAGGACAACAACTATGGGAACGTGCGGTAACCCATAATATGAGTAAGTCTGCCGGAAGCAAGCCCATCCATGTACAGTCAGTTTCTATGATCCATTTAGAAAGTGTCTCTTCAAGAGTTTGGTTGTTTCTTTCCACCATTCCAGAACACTGGGGCCTATATGCTGTATGTAATTTCCACTGATATTTAGAGCTTCACATACCTGTTAATTAACGTGGCTACAAATACAGGGCCATTGTCGGATTCTATACTGGTTGGAAACCCAAGTCTGGGAATTATTTCTCAATCAGCGAGCCGTACTTCATTTTTCTTTTTTC
>NW_017191715.1:0-10656 GCF_001704415.2 Capra hircus
CACGTGCCACCGTGTTGTGAGTCGTCCTTGGCTTGAAAGTCGAGGCAGTGCTGGGAAACAGGTTTCCCTGTTATGGACTGAGCATCTGGGGGACTCTGGGAATGGTGGCACGACCCTGGAGTTCCTCTCGCCTTTCCTGTGGAGAGCTCCTCCTCTTGAGATGCGATGGAACGCCGGGAATTCTTTCCCGACCCACGCAGGGAAAGGATCCCTCCTCTCGAGCTAGGAGGCAGAAACGGGTCTCCTCTGGATGTGGGGCGGACTCTCCTGCTTCCTTTCTAGTGGAGCCGGGTAAGTCGGGGGAACTTCTTGAGTTTCAGCCAGGGTGTGAAGGACCCTTTGGAAGTTCCAGAGGTTAGCTGTGATTAGCCTCGAAAAGCCTCAGTGGAAATGGTCCTCATCTCGCCTGGAGGGGAGAACCTCCTGGATTTTTCGAGTTGCGGCAGGTGCTCTCGACTTACGACGGGGACCTCAGGGACCCGCTCTGGTGGGCTCAGGAAAGGCCAGTTACCATGCGAGTTGCTCGGGGGCCTCTCGGGATTCCTCTCCCCTCGATGCCGGGGCCTAAGACCTTGAGTGGAGTCGGTGCCGAAACCTGTGGATTCCTCTCCTGTGCTGACATGGATCTTGGGGTACTTCTGGAGTCTCCCCCCAGGAGAGTCAGTCCTCCTCTCGAGTGGGGCATGCACGTGCTCTTTCCTCCCGAGCTGTAGCAGCAGTGTCAGGCTTCCCCTTTGCGTGATCAAGGCATCAGGGGCTTTCCCTCGAGGCTTCCCACGAGGCTTTCCCAGGAGGCTTTCCAACAGGACTGTCCCACGTGCCACCGTGGTGTGAGTCGATCCTCGGCTTGAAAGTCGAGGCAGTGCAGGGAAAACAGGTTTCCCTGGAATGGACTGAGAAATCTGGGGGACTCTGCGAATGTGGCACGACCCTGGAGTTCCTCTCGCCTTTCCTGTGGAGAGCGCCTCCTCTTGACTTGCGACGGGAATGCCGGGAATTCTTTCCCGAACACGCCGGGAAAGGATCCCTCCTCTGGAGCGAGGAGGCGGAAACGGGGCTCCTCTGGATGTGGGCGGGACTCTCGTGCTTCCTCTCGAGTGGAGACGGGTATGTCGGGGAACTTCTTGAGTTGCAGCAAGGGTGTGAAGGACCCTTTGGAAGTTCCAGAGGTAGATGTGATTAGCCTCCAGACGCCTCAGCAGAAATGGGCCTCATCTCGCCTGGAGGGGAGAACCTCCTGGATTTTCTCGAGTTGCGGCAGGTGCTCTCGTCTTACGACAGGGACGTCAGAACCCGCTCTGGTGGCCTCAGAAAAGGCCAGTCCCCATGCAAGTTGCTCGGGGGCCTCTCGGGATTCCTCTCCCGTCGATGCCGGCGCTTAAGACCTTGTGTGGAGTCGGTGCCGGAACCTGAGAATACCTCTACAGTGCTTACATGGATCTTGGGGTACTTCTGGAGTCTCCCAGGTGAGTCAGTCCTCATATCTATTGGGGGCATGCATGTGCAATTTCCTCCCGAGCTGTAGCAGCAGTGTCACTCTTCCCTTCGCGTGGATCCAGGAATCTGTGGCTTTCCTTGAGGCTTTCCACGAGGCTTTCCCACGAGGCTTTCCCACAGGGCTGTCCCACGTGCCACCGTGGTGTGAGTCGATCCTCGGCTTGAAAGACGAGGCAGTGCAGGGAAAACAGGTTTCCCTGGAATGGACTGAGACATCAGGGCGACTCTGGGAATGGTGGCATGACCCTGGAGTTCCTCTCGCCTTTTCCTGTGGAGAGCGCCTCCTCTTGAGATGCTACGGGAACGCGGGGAATTCTTTCCCCACCTCGCAGGGAAAGGATCCCTCCTCTCGAGCTAGGAGGCGGAAACGGGGCTCCTCTGGATGTGGCCGGGACTCTCGTGCTTTTTCTCGAGAGGAGACGGGTATGTCGGGGAACTTCTTGAGTTGCAGCAAGGGTGTGAAGAACGCTTTGGAAGTTCCAGACGTTAGATGTGATTAGCCTTGAGACGCCTCAGCGGAAATGGGCCTCATCTCGCCTGGAGGGGAGAACCTCCTGGACTTTCTCTAGTTGCGGCAGGTGCTTTCGACTTACGATCGGGACCTCAGAGACCCGCTCTGGTTGCCTCAGGAGAGGCCAGTCCCCATGCGAGTTGCTCGGGGGCCTCTCGGGATTCCTCTCCCTCGATGCCGGGGCCTAAGACCTTGAGTGGAGTCGGTGCCGAAACCTGTGGATTCCTCTCCAGTGCTGACATGGATCTTGGGGTACTTCTGGAGTCTCCCCAGGGGAGTCAGTCCTCGTCTCGAGTGGGGACATGCACGTGCTCTTTCCTCCCGAGCTGTAGCAGCAGTGTCACGCTTCCCTTCGCGTGGATCAAGGCATCAGGGGCTTTCCCTTGAGGCTTTCCCACATGACTGTCCCACGTGCCACCGTGGTGTGAGTCGATCCTCGGCTTGAAAGTCGAGGCAGTGCAGGGAAAACAAGTTTCCCTGGAATGGACTGAGATATCTGGAGGACTCTGGGAATGGTGGCACGACCCTGGAGTTCCTCTCGCCTTTCTTGTGGAGAGCGCCTCCTCTTGAGATGCGACGGAACGCCGGGAATTCTTTCCCGACCACGCAGGGAAAGGATCCCTCCTCTCGAGCTTGGAGGCAGAAACGGGTCTCCTCTGGATGTGGGCGGGACTCTCGTGCTTCCTTTCTAGTGGAGCCAGGTAAGTCGGGGAACTTCTTGAGTTGGAGCAAGGGTGTGAAAGACCCTTTGTAAGTTCCAGAGGTTAGGTGTGATTAGCCTCGAGAAGCCTCAGCGGAAATGGTCCTCATCTCGCCTGGAGGGGAGAACCTCCTGGATTTTCTCGAGTTGGGGCAGGTGCTTTCGACTTATGACGTGGACCTCAGGGACCCGCTCTGGTGGCCTCAGGAAAGGCCTGTCCCCATGCGAGTTGCTCGGGGGCCTCTCGGGATTCCTCTCCCTTCGATGCCGGTGCCTAAGACCATGTGTGGAGTCGGTGCCAGAAACTGAGGATTCCTCTCCAGTGCTGACATGCATCTTGGGGTAATTCTGGAGTCTCCCCAGGGGAGTCAGTCCTCGTCTCGAGTGGGGGCATGCACGTGCGCTTTTCTCCCTAGCTGTAGCAGCAGAGTCGCGCTACCCTTCACGTGGATCAAGGGATCTGTGGTTTTCCCTCGAGGCTTTCCCACGAGGCATTCCCACAGGGCTGTCCCACGTGCCACCGTGATGTGAGTCGATCCTCGGCTTGAATGTTGAGGCAGTGCAGGGAAACAGGTTTCCCTGGAATGGACTGAGATATCTGGGGGACTCTGGGAATGGTAGCATGACCCTGGAGTTACTCTCGCCTTTCCTGTGGAGAGCGCCTCCTCTTGAGATGCGACGGGAACGCCGGGAATTCTTTTCCCGACCACGCAGCGAAAGGATCCCACCTCTGGAGCTAGCAGGCGGAAACGGGGCTCCTCTGGATGTGGGCGGGACTCTCGTGCTTCCTCTCGAGTGGAGACGGGTATGTTGGGGAACTTCTTGAGTTGCAGCAAGGGTGTGAAGGTCCCTTTGGAAGTTCCAGAGCTTAGGTGTGATTAGCCTCGAGACGCCTCAGCGGAAATGGGCCTCATCTCGCCTGGAGGGGAGAACCTCCTGAATTTTCTCAAGTTGTGGCAGGTGCTCTCGACTTACGAAGGGGACCTGATGGACCCAGGCTGGTGGCCTCATGAAAGGCCAGTCCCCATGGGAGTTGCTCGGGGGCCTCTTGGGATTCCTCTTCCCTCGATGCCGGGGCCTAAGATCTTGTGTGGAGTCGGTGCTGGAACCTGAGGATTCCTCTCCAGTGCTGACATGGATCTTGGGGTACTTCTGGAGTCTCCCAGGGGAGTCAGTCCTCGTCTCGAGTGGGGGCATGCACGTGCGCTCCCGAGCTGTAGCAGGAGTGTCACGCTTCCCTTCTTGTGGATCAAGGGATCAGGGGCTTTACCTCGAGGCTTTCCCATGAGGCTTTCCCACGAGGCTTTCCCACAGGGCTGTCCCACGTGCCACCGTTGTATGAGTCGATCCTCGGCTTGAAAGTCGAGGCAGTGCAGGGAAAAATGGTTTCCCTGGCTTGGACTGAGCATCTGGGGGACTCTGGGAATGGTGGCACGACCCTCTAGTTCCTCTCGCCTTTCCTTTGGAGAGTGCCTCCTCTTGAGATGCGACGGGAACGCCAGGAATACTTACCCGACCACGTAGGGAAAGGATCCCTCCTCTGGAACTATGAGGCGGAAACGGGGCTCCTCTGGATGTGGGCGGGACTCTCGTGCTTCCTGTCGAGGGGAAACGGGTATGTCGAGGAACTTCTTGAGTTGCAGCAAGGGTGTGAAAGACGCTATGGAAGTTCCAGAGGTTAGGTGTGATTAGTCTCGAGACGCCTCAGCACAAATGGGCCTCATGTCGCCTGAAGGGGAGAACCTCCTGAATTTTCTCGAGTTGCGGCAGGTGCTGTGGACTTAAGACGGGGTCCTCAGGGACCCGCTCTGGTGGCCTCAGGAAAGGCCAGTCACCATGCGAGTTGCTCGGGGGCCTCTCGGGATTCCTCTCCCGTCGATGCCGGCGCCTTATACCTTGTGTGGAGTCGGTGCCGGAACCTGAGAAAACCTCTCCAGTGCTTACATGGACCTTGGGGTACTTCTGGAGTCTCCCAGGTGAGTCAGTCCTCGTCTCTAGTGGATGCATGCACGTGCAATTTCCTCCAGAGCTGTAGCATCAGTGTCACGCTTCCCTTCGCGTGGATCCAGGAATCTGTGGCTTTCCGTGGAGGCTTTCTCACGAGGTTTGCCACGAGGGTTTCCCACGACGTTTACCCTCTAGGCTGTCCCACGTGCCACCGTGTTGTGAGTCGTCCTTGGCTTGAAAGTCGAGGCAGTGCTGGGAAACTGGTTTCCCTGTTATGGACTGAGCATCTGGGGGACTCTGGGAATGGTGGCACGACCCTGGAGTTCCTCTCGCCTTTCCTGTGGAGAGCGCCTCCTCTTGAGATGCGACGGAACCGCGGGAATTCTTTCCCGACCACGCAGGGAAAGGATCCCTCCTTTCGAGCTAGGAGGCAGAAACGGGTCTCCTCTGGATGTGGGCAGGACTCTCGTGCTTCCTTTCGAGTGGAGCCAGGTAAGTCGGGGAACGTCTTGAGTTGCAGCAAGGGTGTGAAGGACCCTTTGGAAGTTCCAGAGTTTAGCTGTGATTAGCCTCGAGAAGCCTCAGCGGAAATGGTCCTCATCTCGCCTGGAGGGGAGAACCTCCTGGATTTTCTCGAGTTGCGGCAGGTGCTCTCCACTTACGACGGGGACCTCAGGGACCCGCTCTGGTGGCCTCAGGAAAGGCCAGTCACCATGCGAATAGCTCGGGGGCCTCTCGGGATTCCTCTCCCCTCGATGCCGGGGCCTAAGACCTTGAGTGGAGTCCGGTGCCGAAACCTGTGGATTCCTCTTCAGTGCTGACATGCATCTTGGGGTACTTCTGGAGTCTCCCCAGGAGAGTCAGTCCTCGTCTCGAGTGGGGGCATGCACGTGCTCTTTCCTCCCGAGCTGTAGCAGCAGTGTCACGCTTCCCTTTGCGTGGATCAAGGCATCAGGGGCTTTCCCTCGAGGCTTTCCCACGATTCTTTCCCACGAGGCTATCCCACAGGACTGTCCCACGTGCCACCGTGGTGTGAGTCGATCCTCGGCTTGAAAGTCGAGGCAGTCCAGGGAAAACAGGTTTCCCTGGAATGGACAGACATCTGGGGGACTCTGGGAATGTGGCACGACCCTGGAGTTCCTCTCGCCTTTCCTGTGGAGAGCGACTCCTCTTGAGATGCGACGGGAATGCCGGGAATTCTTTCCCGAACACGCCGGGAAAGGATCCCTCCTCTCGAGCTAGGAGGCGGAAACGGGGGCTCCTCTGGATGTGGGCGGGACTCTCGTGCTTCCTCTCGAGTGGAGACGGGTATGTCGGGGAACTTCTTGAGTTGCAGCAAGGGTGTGAAGGACCCTTTGGAAGTTCCAGAGGTTAGGTGTGATTAGCCTCGAGACGCCTCAGCGGAAATGGGCCTCATCTCGCCTGGAGGGGACAACCTCCTGGATTGTTTCTAGTTGCGGCAGGTCCTCTCGTCTTACGACGGAGACCTCAGGACCCGCTCTGGTGGCCTCAGGAAAGGCCAGTCCCCATGCGAGTTGCTCGGGGGCCTCGGGATTTCTCTGCCATCCATGCCGGGGCTTAAGACCTTGTGTGGAGTCGGAGCCGGAACGTGAGGATTACTCTCCAGTGCTGACATGGATCTTGGGGTACCTCCGGAGTCTCCCCAGGGGAGTCAGTCCTCGTCTCAAGTAGGGGCATGCACGTGTGCTTTCCTCCCGAATTGCAGCAGCAGTGTCACGCTTCCCTTCCCGAGGATCAAGGGATCAGTGGCTTTCCCTCGGGGCTTTCCCATGAGGCTTTCACACGAGGCTTTCCCACAGGGCTGTCCCACGTGCCACCGTGGTGTGAGTCGATCCTCGGCTTGAAAGTTGAGGCAGTGCAGGGAAAACAGGTTTCCCTGGAATGGACTGAGATATCTGGGGCACTCTGGAATGGTGGCACCACCCTGGAGTTCCTCTCGGCCTTTCCTGTGGAGAGCGCCTCTTTTTGAGATGCGACGGGAACGCCGGGAATTCTTTCCCGACCACGCAGGGAACGGATCCCTGCTCTCGAGGCTAGGAGGTGGAAACGGGGCTCCTCTGGATGTGGGCGGGACTCTCGTGCTTCCTCTCGAGTGGAGATGGGTTTATCTGGGAACTTCTTAAGTTGCAGCAGGGGTGTGAAGGACCCTTTGGAAGTTTCAGAGGTTATGTGTGATTAGCCTTGAGACGCCTCAGCGGAAATGGGCCTCATCACGCCTGGAGGTGAGAACCTCCTGGATTTTCTCGAGTTGCGGCAGGTGCTCTCAACTTACAAAGGGCACAATAGGGACCCGCTCTGTTGGCCTTAGGAAAGGCCAGTCCCCATGCGAGTTGCTCGGGGCTCTCGGGATTCCTCTCCCGACGATGCCGGGGCCTAAGACCTTGTGTGGAGTCGGTGCTGGAACCTGAGGATTCCTCTCCAGTGCTGACATGGATCTTGGGGTACTTCTGGAGTCTCCCCAGGGGGAGTCAGTCCTGGTCTCGAGTTTGGGTATGGCACGTGCGCTTTCCCTCCCCGAAGCTCTAGCAGCATTGTCACGCTTCCCTTCGCGTGGAACAAGGGATCAGTGGCTTTCCCTCGAGGGTTTACCACGACGCTTTCCACGAGGCTTTCCCACAGGGCTTTCCCTCGTGCAACCGTGGTGTGAGTCGATCCTCGGCTTGAAAGTGGAGGCAGTGCCAGGAAAACAGTTTTCCCTGGAATGGACTGAGACATCTTGGGGACTCTGGGAATGGTGGCACGACCCTGGAGTTCCTCTCGCCTTTCCTGTGGAGAAGCGCCTCCTCTTGAGATGCGCCAGGAACGCCAGGAATTCTTTCCTGTCTACGCAGGGAAAGGATCCCTCCTCTCGAGCTAGGAGGCGGAAACGGGGCTCCTCTGGATGTGGGCGGGTCTCTGTGCTTCCTCTCGTGTGGAGACGGGTTATGTCCGGTGAACTTCTTGAGTTGCCAGCAAGGGTGTGATGGACCCTTTGGAAGTTCCAGAGGTTAGGTGTGATTAGACTCGAGACGCCTCAGCGGAAATGGGCTCATCTCGCCTGCAGGGAGAACCTCCTGGATTTCTCGAGTTTCAGCAGGTGCTCTCCAGTTACGACCGGGACTTATGTAACCCGCTCTGGTCGCACTCAGGAAATGCCAGTCGACTTGCGAGTTGCTAAGGGGCCTCTCGGGATTCCTCTCCGGTCGATGACGGGGCCTAAGACCTTGTTTGGAGTCGTGCCCGAACCTGAGGTTTCCTCTCCAGTGCTAACATGGATCTTGGGGTACTACTGGAGTCTCCACAGGGGAGTCATCTTCGTCTCCAATGGGGGCATGCGCGTGCGCTTTTCTCCCGAGCATTAGGAGCAGAGTCAATTTCCCGTTGGGTTGATCAAGGGGTTTCTTGTTTTCCCTCGAGGCTTTCCCACGAGGCTTTCCCACAGGGCTGTCCACGTGGCCACCCATCGTGTGTGTCGGTCCTACCGCGTGAACGTCGAGGCAGTGCAGGGTAAACAAGTTCCTCTGGAAAGGACTGAGACATCTGGGGGACTCTTGGAATGGTGGAACGACCTGGAGTTGCTCTCACCTTTCTTGTGGAGCGTGCCTCCTCTTGAGATGCGACAGGTACGACAGGAATTCTTTCCGGCATCAGGGAAAGGATCCTCACATTGAGCTAGGAGGGGGAATTGGGGCTCCTCTGGATGTGGGTGGTACCCTGGGTGATTCTATGTAGTGGCGACGGGTCTCTCGTGGAACTTCTTGAGTTGCAGCTATGGTGTGAAGGACCCTTTGGAAGTTCGCAGAGGTTAGGTGTGATTAGCCTCGAGACGTCTCAGTGGAAATGGGCTTCATCTCGCCTGAAGGGAGAATCTCCTTCATTTTCTCGAGTTGTGGCAGGTGCTCTCGACTTACGACGGGGACCTCAGGGACCCGTTCTGTTGGCCTTAGAAAGACCAGTTCCCATGTGAGTTGCTAGAGGGCCTCTCGGGATTCCTCACCGGTAGATGCCGGGCCCAAGACCTTGTGTGGAGTGGGGGCCAGAACCTGAGTATTCCTCTCCAGTGCTGACATGTTTTTGGATACTTCTGAGTCTCCAAGGGGAATCAGTCCTCGTCTCGAGTGGGGCATGCGCATGCCCTTCCTCCCGAGCTGTAGCAGCAGTGTCATGCTTCCCGTCGCGTGGATCAATGGATCTGTGGCTTTTCCTCTAGGCTTTTCCTAGAGGCTTTCCCACGAGCTTTCCCACAGGGCTGTCCCCCGTGCCACCGTGGTGTGAGGCGATCCTCGGCATGAAAGTTTAGGCACTTCTGTAAAAACAAGATCCTCTGGAATGGACTGAGACATCTGGGGACGCTTGAAATGGTGGCACGACCATGGAGTTTCCTCTCTCCCTTCCTGTGGAGAGCGCCTCCACCTGAGATGCGACGGGAATGCCGGAAGTTCTTTCCCGACCAAGCAGGGAAAGGATCCCTCATCTCTAGCTAGGAGGATGAAACGGGGCTACTCTGGATGTGGGCAGGACCCTCGTGTTCCTCTCGAGTGGAGATGGGAATGTCGGGGAACTTCTTGAGTTGCAGGCAAGGGTGTGAAGGACCCTTTGGAAGTTCCAGAGATTAGATGTAATTAGCCTCGAGACACCCTCATTGGAAAATGGGCCTCATCTCGCCTGGAGGGGAGAACCTCCTGGATTTTCTCGAGTTGCGGCAGGTGCTCCCGACTTACGACGGGGACGTCAGGGACCCGCTCTGGTGGCTTCATCAAAGGCCAGTCCCCATGCCAGATGCTGGGGGGCTTCTCTTGATAACTCTCCTGTTGATGCCCGGGCCGAACAACTTGTGTGGTTCGGGCCGGAACCTGAGGTTTCCTCTGCAGTGCTGACATGGATATTGGGGCTCTTCTGGAGTCTCCCCTGGAGAGTCAATCCTCCTCTCAAGTGAGGGCACGCACGTGTGCTTTCCTCCCGAGCTGTAGCAGCAGGGTCACGCTTCCCGTCGTGTGGATCAAGGGATCTGTGGCTTTCCCTGGAGGCTTTCCCACGAGGCTTCTCACAGGGCTTTCCCTCGTGCCACCGTGGTGTGAGTTGATCCTCAGCGTGAAAGTCGAGGCAGTGCAGGGAAAACAGGTTCCTCTGGATTGGACTGATGCTGGGAGCCAGTATGAGGACTCCCGTCCGTGATAACGTCATGAGGAAGAAAACTGACATAGGCATGGTGTGTTCAGACTTCAGGGACCCCTCTGGAAGTTCCTACGCACATACCCCAAACAAAAAATCTGCGCGGCTTTTTTTGGCTCTGCTTTTCCACTCTTCTGACATTTTCTGGAAAAAGTCAATTCAGGGCTTTAGTCTTCAGCATTTGAAAGAGTGTTTCAATCCAAAAACCCCTCTGAATGCTTTCTAGCCTGCCTGCAGGACTCGTACAGCTGGGCATGTGATTGTTTGAGGCCTCCTTTCCCCAGGAGGCACAGGAAGCTTAAAGCATCCCTAGGAATGTAGGGGCATCCGAGGAGTCAAAATCTTTATAATAGGACTGATTAAAAGTTTCATTTTTTTGGGTCAATGCTTGCTGCTAAATTTTCATATCCTTTATTTTTAGATAGAGTTGGTATATTAAAAAAACAAGTAGTAGACCTGGTATTAGGAACATTAGATCTTTGAGTTAAGTACCTTCTTTGTTATAACCCACTGCACCCTTTGTTTTATAGAGATGTAACTTTAATGCTTTAAGGAAATGCAGATTAAAGAAAAACACTTCAGAGGAAACAAAATTAACATTCATTAAGGAAGAGAGCCAAAAAGTGTTTAACAAGCCTCTTGGCCAGAAGATAATGTAAATCACCAGAGACCTTTTGTATACAAAATGATGTACAGAAAGAGTCTGGGGTGCAAACGCTACATAATTTTGTGTTACCCATTGAACTCCATGTTTTATCAAAAGTATAAAAGGCTTTATGAACAATAAAGGATGGGGCCAGTTTCTCGGACCAGTTTCTCGAACTAGTCT
>NW_017191716.1:0-10656 GCF_001704415.2 Capra hircus
CGGGTATGTCGGGCGAAATTCTTGAGTTGCAGCAAGGGTGTGAAGGACCCTTGTGGAAAGGTTCCACGGTTTGGAAGTTCCAGAGTTAGGTGTGATTAGCCTCAAGACGCCTCAGCGGAAATGGGCTCATCTCGCCTGGAGGGGAGAACCTCCTGGATTTTCTCGAGTTGCGGCAGGTGCTCTCGACTTACGACGGGGAAATCAGGGACCGCTCTGGTGGCCTCAGGAAAGGCCAGGCCATGCGAGTTTTTCTGGGGCCTCTCGGGATTCCTCTCCGTCGACCCCGGGCCTAAGACCTTGTGTGATGTCCGTGCCGGAACCTGAGGATTCCTCTCCAGTGCTGACATGGATCTTGGGGTACTTCTGGAGTCTCCAAGGGGAATCAGTCCTCGTCTCGTTTTGGGCAGCACGTGCCCTTTCCTCCCGAGTGGTAGCAGCAGTGTCACGCCTCCCTTCGCGTGGATCAAGGGATCTGTGGCTTTCCCTCAAGGCTTTCCCACGAGGCTTTCCCACGAGTCTTTCCACAGGGCTGTCCACGTGCCACCGTGGTGTGAGTCGATCTTGGGCTTGAAAGTCGAGGCAGTGCAGGGAAAACAGGTTTCCCTGGAATGGACTAAGACATCTGGGGGACTCTAGGAGTGGTGGCACGACCCTGGAGTTCCTCTGCCTTTCCTGTGGAGAGCGCCGCGTATTGAGATGGGACGGGAATGCCGGGAATTCTTTCCCGACCACGCAGGGAAAGGATCCCCCCACTCGAGCTAGGAGGCGGAAACGGGGCTCATCTGGATTTGGGCGGGACTCTCGTGCTTCCTCTCGAGTGGAGACGGGTATGTCGGGGAACTTCTTGAGTTGCAGCAAGGGTGTGAAGGAACCTTTGGAAGTTCCAGAGGTTAGGTGTGATTAGCATCAGGACGCCTCAGCGGAAATGGGCCTCATCTCGCCTGGAGGGGAGAACCTCCTGGATTTTCTCGAGTTGCAGCAGGTGCTCTCGACTTACGACAGGGAATTCAGAGACCCGCTCTGGTGGCCCTAGGAAAGGACAGTCCCCTTGCGAGTTGCTCGGGAGCCTCTCGGGATTCCTCTCCCGTCGATGCCAGGGCCTAATACCTTGTTTGGAGTCAGTGCGGGAACCTGAGGATTCCTCTCCAATGCTGACATGGATCTTGGGAACTTCTGGAGTCGCCCAGGGGAGTCAGTCCTCGTCTCGAGTCGGGACATGCACGTTCGGTTTCCTCCCCAGCTCTAGCAGCAGTGTCATGCTACCCGTCGAGTGGATAATGGGATCAGTGGCTTTCCCTCGAGGATTTTCCAAAGGGCTGTCCCACGTGCCACCGTGGTGTGAGCCGATCCTCGGCTTGAAAGTCGAGGCAGTGCAGGGAAAACAGGTTTCCCTGGAATGGATAGAGACAACTTGGGCACTCTGGGAATGGTGGGACGACTGTAGAATTCCTCTCGCCTTTCCTGTGGAGAGCGCCTCCTCTTGAGATGCGACGGGAACGCCGTGAATTCTTTCCCGAACACGCAGGGAAACGATCCCTCCACTCGAGCTAGGAGGCGGAACCGGGGCTCCTCTGAATGTGGGCGCGACTCTCGTGCTTCCTCTCGAGTGGAGATTGGTTTGTCGGGGAACTTCTTGAGTTGCAGCAATGGTGTGAATTACCCTTAGTAGGTTCCAGAGGTTAGGTGTGATGAGCCTCGGGACACTTCAGCGTAATTGGGCCTCATCTTGCCTGGAGGGGAGAACCTCCTGGATTTTCTCGTGTTGGGGCAGCTGTTCTCGACTTACGAAGGGGACATCAGGGACCCGCTCTGGTGGCCTCAGGAAAGGCCAGTCCCAATGCGAGTAGCTCGAAGGACTCTCGGGATTCCTCTCCCGTCGATTCCGGTGCCTAAGACCTTGTGTGGAGTCGGTGCCGTAACCTGAGGATTCCTCTCCACTGTGAAACGGATCTTGGGGTAATTCTAGAGTCTCCCCAGGGGACTCAGTCCTCGTCTCGAGTGGGGGCATGCACGTGCGATTTCCTGCCGAGATGGAGCAGCATTGTCATGCTTCCCGTCGAATGGATCAAGGGATCTGTGGCTTTCCCTCGAGGCTTTCCCACGAGGCTTTCCCACGAGGCTTTCCCCACGCGGCTTTCCGACAGGGCTGTCCCACGTGCCACCGTGGTGTGAGTCGATCCTCGGCTTGAAAGTCGAGGCAGTGCAGGGAAAACAGGTTTCCCTGGAATGGACTGAGACATCTGGGGGACTCAGGGAATGGTGGCACCACCCTGGAGTTCCTCTCCTTTCCTGTGGAGATCGCCTCCTCTTGACATATGACGGGAACGCCGGGAAATCTTTCCTGACCACGCAGGGAAAGGATCCCTCCTCTCGAGCTAGGAGGCAGAAACGGGGCTCCTCTAGGTTTGGGCGGGACTCTCGTGCTTCCTCTCGAGTGGAGACGGGTATGTCGGGGAACTTCTTGAGTTGCAGCAAGGGTGTGAAGGACCCTATGGAAGTTCCAGAGGTTAGGTGTGATTAGCCTCGTGACGCCTCAGCGGAAATGGGCCTCATCTCGTCTGGAGGGGAGAACCTCCTGGATTTTCTCGAGTTGCAGCAGGTGCTCTCGACTTACGGCGGGGACCTCAGGGACCCGCTCTGGTGGCCTCAGGAAAGGCCAGTCCCCATGCGAGTTCTCTGGGGCCTCTCGGGATTCCTCTCCCGTCGATGCTGGGACCTAAGACCTGTTGTGGAGTCGGTGCCGGAACCTGAGGATTCCTCTCCAGTGCTGACATGGATCTTGGGGTACTTCTGGAGTCTCCCCAGGGGAGTAAGTCCTCGTCTCGAGTGGGGCATGCACGTGCGCTTTCCCCCGAGCTGTAGCAGCAGTGTCTCTCTTCCCTTCGCGTGGTTCAAGGTATCTGTGGCTTTCCCTTGAGGCTTTCCCACGAGGCTTTCCCACAGGGCTGTCCCACGTGCCACCGTGGTGTGAGTCGATCCTCGGCTTGAAAGTCGAGGCAGTGAAGGGAAAACAGGTTTCCCTGGAATGGACTGAGACATCTGGGGGACTCTGGGAATGGGGGCACGACCCTGGATTTCCTCTCGCCTTTCCTTTGGAGAGAGCCTCCTCTTGAGATGCGACGGGAACGCCGGGAATTCTTTCCCGACCACGCAGGGAAAGGATTCCTCCTCTCGAGCTAGGAGGCGGAAGCGGGACCCCTCTGGTTGTGGGCGGACTCTCGTGCTTCCTCTCGAGTGGAGACGGGTATGTCGGCGAAATTCTTGAGTTGCAGCAAGGGTGTGAAGGACCCTTTGGAAGTTCCAGAGGTTAGGTGTGATTAGCCTCAAGACGCCTCAGCGGAAATGGGCCTCATCTCGCCTGGAGGGGAGAACCTCCTGGATTTTCTCGAGTTGCGGCAGGTGCTCTCGACTTACGACGGGGAAATCAGGGACCCGCTCTGGTGGCCTCAGGAAAGGCCAGTCCCATGCGAGTTTTTCTGGGGCCTCTCGGGATTCCTCTCCCGTCGACCCCGGGCCTAAGACCTTGTGTGATGTCCGTGCCGGAACCTGAGGATTCCTCTCCAGTGCTGACATGGATCTTGGGGTACTTCTGGAGTCTCCCAAGGGGAATCAGTCCTCGTCTCGTTTTGGGCAGCACGTGCCCTTTCCTCCCGAGTGGTAGCAGCAGTGTCACGCCTCCCTTCGCGTGGATCAAGGGATCTGTGGCTTTCCCTCAAGGCTTTCCCAGGCTTTCCCACGAGTCTTTCCCACAGGGCTGTCCCACGTGCCACCGTGGTGTGAGTCGATCTTGGGCTTGAAAGTCGAGGCAGTGCAGGGAAAACAGGTTTCCCTGGAATGGACTAAGACATCTGGGGGACTCTAGGAGTGGTGGCACGACCCTGGAGTTCCTCTGCCTTTCCTGTGGAGAGCGCCGCGTATTGAGATGGGACGGGAATGCCGGGAATTCTTTCCCGACCACGCAGGGAAAGGATCCCCCACTCGAGCTAGGAGGCGGAAACGGGGCTCATCTGGATTTGGGCGGGACTCTCGTGCTTCCTCTCGAGTGGAGACGGGTATGTCGGGGAACTTCTTGAGTTGCAGCAAGGGTGTGAAGGAACCTTTGGAAGTTCCAGAGGTTAGGTGTGATTAGCATCAGGACGCCTCAGCGGAAATGGGCCTCATCTCGCCTGGAGGGGAGAACCTCCTGGATTTTCTCGAGTTGCAGCAGGTGTCTCGACTTACGACAGGGAATTCAGAGACCCGCTCTGGTGGCCCTAGGAAAGGACAGTCCCCTTGCGAGTTGCTCGGGAGCCTCTCGGGATTCCTCTCCCGTCGATGCCAGGGCCTAATACCTTGTTTGGAGTCAGTGCGGGAACCTGAGGATTCCTCTCCAATGCTGACATGGATCTTGGGAACTTCTGGAGTCGCCCCAGGGGAGTCAGTCCTCGTCTCGAGTCGGGACATGCACGTTCGGTTTCCTCCCAGCTCTAGCAGCAGTGTCATGCTACCCCGTCGAGTGGATAATGGGATCAGTGGCTTTCCCTCGAGGATTTTCCAAAGGGCTGTCCCACGTGCCACCGTGGTGTGAGCCGATCCTCGCTTGAAAGTCGAGGCAGTGCAGGGAAAACAGGTTTCCCTGGAATGGATAGAGACAACTTGGGCACTCTGGGAATGGTGGGACGACTGTAGAATTCCTCTCGCCTTTCCTGTGGAGAGCGCCTCCTCTTGAGATGCGACGGGAACGCCGTGAATTCTTTCCCGAACACGCAGGGAAACGATCCCTCCACTCGAGCTAGGAGGCGGAACCGGGGCTCCTCTGAATGTGGGCGACTCTCGTGCTTCCTCTCGAGTGGAGATTGGTTTGTCGGGGAACTTCTTGAGTTGCAGCAATGGTGTGAATTACCCTTAGTAGGTTCCAGAGGTTAGGTGTGATGAGCCTCGGGACACTTCAGCGTAATTGGGCCTCATCTTGCCTGGAGGGGAGAACCTCCTGGATTTTCTCGTGTTGGGGCAGCTGTTCTCGACTTACGAAGGGGACATCAGGGACCCGCTCTGGTGGCCTCAGGAAAGGCCAGTCCCAATGCGAGTAGCTCGAAGGACTCTCGGGATTCCTCTCCCGTCGATTCCGGTGCCTAAGACCTTGTGTGGAGTCGGTGCCGTAACCTGAGGATTCCTCTCCACTGTGAAACGGATCTTGGGGTAATTCTAGAGTCTCCCCAGGGGACTCAGTCCTCGTCTCGAGTGGGGGCATGCACGTGCGATTTCCTGCCGAGATGGAGCAGCATTGTCATGCTTCCCGTCGAATGGATCAAGGGATCTGTGGCTTTCCCTCGAGGCTTTCCCACGAGGCTTTCCCACGCGGCTTTCCGACAGGGCTGTCCCACGTGCCACCGTGGTGTGAGTCGATCCTCGGCTTGAAAGTCGAGGCAGTGCAGGGAAAACAGGTTTCCCTGGAATGGACTGAGACATCTGGGGGACTCAGGGAATGGTGGCACCACCTGGAGTTCCTCTCCTTTCCTGTGGAGATCGCCTCCTCTTGACATATGACGGGAACGCCGGGAAATCTTTCCTGACCACGCAGGGAAAGGATCCTCCTCTCGAGCTAGGAGGCAGAAACGGGGCTCCTCTAGGTTTGGGCGGGACTCTCGTGCTTCCTCTCGAGTGGAGACGGGTATGTCGGGGAACTTCTTGAGTTGCAGCAAGGGTGTGAAGGACCCTATGGAAGTTCCAGAGGTTAGGTGTGATTAGCCTCGTGACGCCTCAGCGGAAATGGGCCTCATCTCGTCTGGAGGGGAGAACCTCCTGGATTTTCTCGAGTTGCAGCAGGTGCTCTCGACTTACGGCGGGGACCTCAGGGACCCGCTCTGGTGGCCTCAGGAAAGGCCAGTCCCCATGCGAGTTCTCTGGGGCCTCTCGGGATTCCTCTCCGTCGATGCTGGGACCTAAGACCTGTTGTGGAGTCGGTGCCGGAACCTGAGGATTCCTCTCCAGTGCTGACATGGATCTTGGGGTACTTCTGGAGTCTCCCCAGGGGAGTAAGTCCTCGTCTCGAGTGGGGCATGCACGTGCGCTTTCCCCCCGAGCTGTAGCAGCAGTGTCTCTCTTCCCCTTCGCGTGGTTCAAGGTATCTGTGGCTTTCCTTGAGGCTTTCCCACGAGGCTTTCCCACAGGGCTGTCCCACGTGCCACCGTGGTGTGAGTCGATCCTCGGCTTGAAAGTCGAGGCAGTGAAGGGAAAACAGGTTTCCCTGGAATGGACTGAGACATCTGGGGGACTCTGGGAATGGGGGCACGACCCTGGATTTCCTCTCGCCTTTCCTTTGGAGAGAGCCTCCTCTTGAGATGCGACGGGAACGCCGGGAATTCTTTCCCGACCACGCAGGGAAAGGATTCCTCCTCTCGAGCTAGGAGGCGGAAGCGGGACCCCTCTGGTTGTGGGCGGGACTCTCGTGCTTCCTCTCGAGTGGAGACGGGTATGTCGGCGAAATTCTTGAGTTGCAGCAAGGGTGTGAAGGACCCTTTGGAAGTTCCAGAGGTTAGGTGTGATTAGCCTCAAGACGCCTCAGCGGAAATGGGCCTCATCTCGCCTGGAGGGGAGAACCTCCTGGATTTTCTCGAGTTGCGGCAGGTGCTCTCGACTTACGACGGGGAAATCAGGGACCCGCTCTGGTGGCCTCAGGAAAGGCCAGTCCCCATGCGAGTTTTTCTGGGGCCTCTCGGGATTCCTCTCCCGTCGACCCCGGGGCCTAAGACCTTGTGTGATGTCCGTGCCGGAACCTGAGGATTCCTCTCCAGTGCTGACATGGATCTTGGGGTACTTCTGGAGTCTCCCAAGGGGAATCAGTCCTCGTCTCGTTTTGGGCAGCACGTGCCCTTTCCTCCCGAGTGGTAGCAGCAGTGTCACGCCTCCCTTCGCGTGGATCAAGGGATCTGTGGCTTTCCCTCAAGGCTTTCCACGAGGCTTTCCCACGAGTCTTTCCACAGGGCTGTCCCACGTGCCACCGTGGTGTGAGTCGATCTTGGGCTTGAAAGTCGAGGCAGTGCAGGGAAAACAGGTTTCCCTGGAATGGACTAAGACATCTGGGGGACTCTAGGAGTGGTGGCACGACCCTGGAGTTCCTCTGCCTTTCCTGTGGAGAGCGCCGCGTATTGAGATGGGACGGGAATGCCGGGAATTCTTTCCCGACCACGCAGGGAAAGGATCCCCCACTCGAGCTAGGAGGCGGAAACGGGGCTCATCTGGATTTGGGCGGGACTCTCGTGCTTCCTCTCGAGTGGAGACGGGTATGTCGGGGAACTTCTTGAGTTGCAGCAAGGGTGTGAAGGAACCTTTGGAAGTTCCAGAGGTTAGGTGTGATTAGCATCAGGACGCCTCAGCGGAAATGGGCCTCATCTCGCCTGGAGGGGAGAACCTCCTGGATTTTCTCGAGTTGCAGCAGGTGCTCTCGACTTACGACAGGGAATTCAGAGACCCGCTCTGGTGGCCCTAGGAAAGGACAGTCCCCTTGCGAGTTGCTCGGAGCCTCTCGGGATTCCTCTCCCGTCGATGCCAGGGCCTAATACCTTGTTTGGAGTCAGTGCGGGAACCTGAGGATTCCTCTCCAATGCTGACATGGATCTTGGGAACTTCTGGAGTCGCCCCAGGGGAGTCAGTCCTCGTCTCGAGTCGGGACATGCACGTTCGGTTTCCTCCCCAGCTCTAGCAGCAGTGTCATGCTACCCGTCGAGGATAATGGGATCAGTGGCTTTCCCTCGAGGATTTTCCAAAGGGCTGTCCCACGTGCCACCGTGGTGTGAGCCGATCCTCGGCTTGAAAGTCGAGGCAGTGCAGGGAAAACAGGTTTCCCTGGAATGGATAGAGACAACTTGGGCACTCTGGGAATGGTGGGACGACTGTAGAATTCCTCTCGCCTTTCCTGTGGAGAGCGCCTCCTCTTGAGATGCGACGGGAACGCCGTGAATTCTTTCCCGAACACGCAGGGAAACGATCCCTCCACTCGAGCTAGGAGGCGGAACCGGGGCTCCTCTGAATGTGGGCGCGACTCTCGTGCTTCCTCTCGAGTGGAGATTGGTTTGTCGGGGAACTTCTTGAGTTGCAGCAATGGTGTGAATTACCCTTAGTAGGTTCCAGAGGTTAGGTGTGATGAGCCTCGGGACACTTCAGCGTAATTGGGCCTCATCTTGCCTGGAGGGGAGAACCTCCTGGATTTTCTCGTGTTGGGGCAGCTGTTCTCGACTTTACGAAGGGGACATCAGGGACCCGCTCTGGTGGCCTCAGGAAAGGCCAGTCCCAATGCGAGTAGCTCGAAGGACTCTCGGGATTCCTCTCCCGTCGATTCCGGTGCCTAAGACCTTGTGTGGAGTCGGTGCCGTAACCTGAGGATTCCTCTCCACTGTGAAACGGATCTTGGGGTAATTCTAGAGTCTCCCCAGGGGACTCAGTCCTCGTCTCGAGTGGGGGCATGCACGTGCGATTTCCTGCCGAGATGGAGCAGCATTGTCATGCTTCCCGTCGAATGGATCAAGGGATCTGTGGCTTTCCCTCGAGACGAGGCTTTCCCACGAGGCTTTCCCACGCGGCTTTCCGACAGGGCTGTCCCACGTGCCACCGTGGTGTGAGTCGATCCTCGCTTGAAAGTCGAGGCAGTGCAGGGAAAACAGGTTTCCCTGGAATGGACTGAGACATCTGGGGGACTCAGGGAATGGTGGCACCACCCTGGAGTTCCTCTCCTTTCCTGTGGAGATCGCCTCCTCTTGACATATGACGGGAACGCCGGGAAATCTTTCCTGACCACGCAGGAAGGATCCTCCTCTCGAGCTAGGAGGCAGAAACGGGGCTCCTCTAGGTTTGGGCGGGACTCTCGTGCTTCCTCTCGAGTGGAGACGGGTATGTCGGGGAACTTCTTGAGTTGCAGCAAGGGTGTGAAGGACCCTATGGAAGTTCCAGAGGTTAGGTGTGATTAGCCTCGTGACGCCTCAGCGGAAATGGGCCTCATCTCGTCTGGAGGGGAGAACCTCCTGGATTTTCTCGAGTTGCAGCAGGTGCTCTCGACTTACGGCGGGGACCTCAGGGACCCGCTCTGGTGGCCTCAGGAAAGGCCAGTCCCCATGCGAGTTCTCTGGGGCCTCTCGGGATTCCTCTCCCGTCGATGCTGGGACCTAAGACCTGTTGTGGAGTCGGTGCCGGAACCTGAGGATTCCTCTCCAGTGCTGACATGGATCTTGGGGTACTTCTGGAGTCTCCCCAGGGGAGTAAGTCCTCGTCTCGAGTGGGGCATGCACGTGCGCTTTCCCCCCGAGCTGTAGCAGCAGTGTCTCTCTTCCCTTCGCGTGGTTCAAGGTATCTGTGGCTTTCCCTTGAGGCTTTCCCACGAGGCTTTCCACAGGGCTGTCCCACGTGCCACCGTGGTGTGAGTCGATCCTCGGCTTGAAAGTCGAGGCAGTGAAGGGAAAACAGGTTTCCCTGGAATGGACTGAGACATCTGGGGGACTCTGGAATGGGGGCACGACCCTGGATTTCCTCTCGCCTTTCCTTTGGAGAGAGCCTCCTCTTGAGATGCGACGGGAACGCCGGGAATTCTTTCCCGACCACGCAGGGAAAGGATTCCTCCTCTCGAGCTAGGAGGCGGAAGCGGGACCCTCTGGTTGTGGGCGGGACTCTCGTGCTTCCTCTCGAGTGGAGACGGGTATGTCGGCGAAATTCTTGAGTTGCAGCAAGGGTGTGAAGGACCCTTTGGAAGTTCCAGAGGTTAGGTGTGATTAGCCTCAAGACGCCTCAGCGGAAATGGGCCTCATCTCGCCTGGAGGGGAGAACCTCCTGGATTTTCTCGAGTTGCGGCAGGTGCTCTCGACTTACGACGGGGAAATCAGGGACCCGCTCTGGTGGCCTCAGGAAAGGCCAGGCCATGCGAGTTTTTCTGGGGCCTCTCGGGATTCCTCTCCGTCGACCCCGGGGCCTAAGACCTTGTGTGATGTCCGTGCCGGAACCTGAGGATTCCTCTCCAGTGCTGACATGGATCTTGGGGTACTTCTGGAGTCTCCCAAGGGGAATCAGTCCTCGTCTCGTTTTGGGCAGCACGTGCCCTTTCCTCCCGAGTGGTAGCAGCAGTGTCACGCCTCCCTTCGCGTGGATCAAGGGATCTGTGGCTTTCCCTCAAGGCTTTCCCACGAGGCTTTCCCACGAGTCTTTCCCACAGGGCTGTCCCACGTGCCACCGTGGTGTGAGTCGATCTTGGGCTTGAAAGTCGAGGCAGTGCAGGGAAAACAGGTTTCCCTGGAATGGACTAAGACATCTGGGGGACTCTAGGAGTGGTGGCACGACCCTGGAGTTCCTCTGCCTTTCCTGTGGAGAGCGCCGCGTATTGAGATGGGACGGGAATGCCGGGAATTCTTTCCCGACCACGCAGGGAAAGGATCCCCCCACTCGAGCTAGGAGGCGGAAACGGGGCTCATCTGGATTTGGGCGGGACTCTCGTGCTTCCTCTCGAGTGGAGACGGGTATGTCGGGGAACTTCTTGAGTTGCAGCAAGGGTGTGAAGGAACCTTTGGAAGTTCCAGAGGTTAGGTGTGATTAGCATCAGGACGCCTCAGCGGAAATGGGCCTCATCTCGCCTGGAGGGGAGAACCTCCTGGATTTTCTCGGAGTTGCAGCAGGTGCTCTCGACTTACGACTGGAATT
>NW_017191717.1:0-10655 GCF_001704415.2 Capra hircus
CCCTGCGTGGTCGTGAAAGAATTCCCGGGCGTTCCCGTTACAATCTCAAGAGGGGCTCAAGAGGAGGCGCTCTCCACGGAAGGCGAGAGGAACTCAGGGTCGTGCAACCATTCCCAGAGTCCCCTGAATGTCTCAGTCCATTCCAGGGAAAACTGTTTTCGCCTGAACTGCCTCGACTTTCAAGCCGAGGATCGACTCACACCACGGTGGCACGTGGGACAGCCCTGTGGGAAAGCTCGTGGAAAGCCTCGAGGGAAAGACACAGATCCCTTGATCCACGCTAAGGGAAGCCAACACTGCTGCTACAGCTCGGGGGAAAGCGCACGTGCAGCCCCACTCGAGACGAGTGACTGCCCTGGGGAGACTCCAAAGTACCCCAAGATCCATGTCAGCACTGGAGAGGAATCCTCAGGTTCCGGCACCGACTCCACACAAGATCTTAGGCCCCAGCATCGACGGGAGAGGACTCGAGAGGCCCCGAGCAACTCGCATGGGGACTGGCCTTTCCTGAGGCCACCAGAGCGGTCCCTGTGGTCCCCGTCGTAAGTCGAGAGCACCTGCCGCAACTCGAGAAAATCCAGGAGTTCTCCCTCCAGGCGAGATGAGGCCCATTTCCGCTGAGGTATCTCGAGGCTAATCACACCTACCTCTGGAACTTCCAAAGGGTCCTTCACACCCTTGCTGCAACTCAAGAAGTTCCCGACATACCCGTCTCCACTCGAGAGGAAGCACGAGAATCGCCCATCCACCCCCCCCCCCGCCTCTAGCTCGAGAGGAGGGATCCTTTCCCTGCGTGTTCGGAAAGAATTTCCCGGCGTTCCGTCGCATCTCAAGAGGAGGCGCTCTCGACAGGAAAGGCGAGGGAACTCCAGGGTCGTGCCACCATTCCTGAGTCCCCCAGATGTCTCAGTCCATTCCAGGGAAATGTTTTCCCTGCACTGCCTCGACTTTCAAGCCGAGCATCGACTCACACCACGGTGGCACGTGGGACAGCCCTATGGGAAAGCCCCGTGGGAAAGCCTCGTGGTAAAGTCTCGAGGGAAAGCCACAGATCCCTTGATCCACGCGAAGGGAAGCGAGACTCTGCTGCTACAGCTCTGGAGGAAAGCGCACGTGCATGCCCCCACTCGGGACGAGGACTGACTCCCCTGGGGAGACTCCAGAAGTACCCCAGGATCCATGTCAGCACTGGACAGAAATCCTCAGGTTCCGGCACCGACTCCACACAAGATCTTAGGCCCGGCATCGACGAGAGAGGAATCCCGAGAGGCCCCCGAGCAACTCGCATGGGGACTGGCCTTTCCTGAGGCCACCAGAGTGACTCCCAGGGGAGTGGGTCCCTAGCAGTGTCATGCTTCCCTTCGCGTGGATCAAGGGATCTGTGGCTTTCCCTCGAGGCTTTCCACGACGCTTTCCCACGAGGCTTTCCCAGTGGGCTGTCCCACGTGCCACCGTGGTGTGAGTCGATCCTAGGCTTGAAAGTCAAGGCAGTGCAAGGAAAACAGGTTTCCCTTGAATGGACTGAGACATCTGTGGGACTCTGGGAATGGTGGCACGACACTGGAGTTCCTCTCTCGTTTCCTGTGGAGAGTGCCCCGAGCAACTTGCATGGGGACTGGCCTTTCATGAGGCAACAGAGCGGGTCTCTGAGGTCCAAGTCGTAAGTCGAGAGCTCCTGCTGCAACTCGAGAAAATCCAGGAGGTTCTCCCCTCCAGGCGAGATGTGGCCCATATCCGATGACGCGTCTCGAGGCTATTCAACAAGCGTCTGGAACTAACAAACGGGCCTTCAAACCCTAGCTGCAACTCAAGAAGTTCCCCGAAATACACCTCTCCACTCGAGAGGAAGCAGGAGAGTCCCGCCCACATCCAGAGTGCCCCGTTACTGCCTCCTAGCTCGAGAGGAGGGATCCTTTCACTGAGTGGTCGGTCAAGTATTCCCGGAGTTCCCGACTCATCTCAAGAGGAGCGCTATCCACAGGAAAGGCGAGAGGAACTCCAGATTCGTGCCACCATTCCAGAGTCCCCCAGATGTCTCAGTCCATTCCAGGGAAACCTGTTTCCCTACACTGCCTCGACTTTCAGGACGAGGATCCACTCACACCACGGTGGCACTTGGCACAGCCCTTAGGGAAATCCTCGAGGGAAAGCCACAGATCCCTTGATCCATGCGAAGAGAAGCGTGACACTGCTGCTACAGCTTGGGAGGAAAGCGGCACGTGCATGCCTCCACTCGAGATGAGGACTGACTCCCCCTGGGGAGACTCCAGAAGTACCCCAAGATCTATGTCAGCACTGGAGAGGAATCCTCAGGTTCCGGCACCGAGTCCACACAAGGTCTTAGACCCCCCGGCATCGACGGGAGAGAAATCCCGGAGAGGCCCCCGAGCAACTCGCATGGGGACTGGCCTTACCTGAGGCCACCAGAGCGGGTCCCTGAGGTCCCCGTCTTAAGTCAAGAGCACCTGCACCAACTCGAGAAAATGCAGGAGGTTCTCCCCTCCAGGGGAGATGAGGCCCATTTCCTCTGAGGCGTCCCCAGGCTAATTACACCTAACCTCTGGAACTTCCAAAGGGTCCTTCACACCATTGCTGCAACTCAAGAAGTTCCCCGACGTACCCGTCTCCACTCGAGAGGAAGCACGAGAGTCCCGCCCACATCCAGAGGAGCCCCCGTTTCCGCCTCATAGCTCGAGAGGAGGGATCTTTCCCTGCGTGGTCGGGAAAGAATTCCCGGCGTTCCCGTCGCATGTCAATTGGAGGCGCTCTCCACAGGAAAGGAGAGAGGAACTCCAGGGTCGTGCCACCATTCCCAGAGTCTTCCAGACGTCTCAGTCCATTCCTGGGAAACCTGTTTTCCCTGCACTGCCTCGACTTTCAAGCCAAGGATCGATTCACACCTCGGTGGCACGTGGGACAGCCCTGTGGGAAAGCCTGGTGGGAAAGCCTCGTGGGAAAGCTTCGAGGGAAAGCCACAGATCCCTTGATCCACGCGAAGGGAAGCGTGGACACTGCTGCTACTGCTCGGGAGGAAAGCACACGTGCATGCCCCCACTCGAGACGAGGACTGACTCCCCTGGGGAGACTCCAGAAGTACCCCAAGATCCATGTCAGCACTGGAGAGGAATCCTCAGGTTCCGGCACCGACTCCACACAAGATCTTAGGCCCCGCATCGACGGGAGAGGAATCCTGAGAGGCCCCCGAGCAACTCGCATGGGGACTGGCCTTTCCTGAGGCCACTAGAGCGGGTCCCTGAGGTCCCCGTCGTAAGTCGAGAGCACCTGCCGCAACTCGAGAAAATATAGGAGGTTCTCCCCTCCAGGCGAGATGAGGCCCATTTCTGCTGAGGCGTCCTGAGGCTAATCACACCTGACCTCTGAAACTTCCAAAGGATCCTTCACACCTTTGCTGCAACTCAAGAAGTTCCCTGACATACCCGTCTCCACTCGAGAGGAAGCACGAGAGTCCCGACCACATCCAGAGGAGCCCCGTTTCCACCTCCTAGCTCGAGAGGAGGGATCCTTTCCCTGCGTGCTCGAGAAAGAATTCCCGGCGTTCCCGTCGCATCTCAAGAGGAGGCGCTCTCCACAGGAAAGGCGAGAGGAACTCCGGAGTCATGCCAGCATTCCCAGAGTTCCCCAGATGTCTCAGTCCATTCCAGGGAAACCTGTTTTCTCTGCACTGTTTTGACTTTCAAGCCGAGGATAGACTCACACCACGGTGGCACGTGGGACAGCCCTGTGGGAAAGCCTCCTGGGAAAGCCTCGTGGGAAAGCCTCGAGGGAATGCCACAGATCCCTTGTTCCACGTGAAGGAAAGGGTGACACTGCGGCTACAGCTCAGGAGGAAATCGCACGTGCATGCCCCCACTCGAGACGAGGACTGACTACCCTGGGGAGACTCCAGAAGTACCCCAAGATCCATGTCAGCACTGGGAGAGGAATCCTCAGGTTCCGGCACTGACTCCACACAAGGTTTTAGGCCCCAGCATCGACGGGAGAGGAAACCTTAGATGCCCCCGAGAGTCCCCCGAGCAACTCGCATGGGACTGGCCTTTCCTGAGGCCACCAGAGCGGGTCCCTGAGGTCCCCGTCGTAAGTCGAGAACAGCTGCCCCAACACGAGAAAATCCAGGAGGTTCTCCCATCCGGGCGAGATGAGATCCAATTCCGCTGAGGCGTCTCCAGGCTTATAACACCTAAACTCTGGAACCTACAAAGGGTCCTTCACACCCTTGCTGCAACTCAAGAAGTTCCCTGACATACCTGTCTTCACTCGAGAGGAAGCACGAGAAGTCCCGCCCACATCCAGAGGAGCCCCGTTTCCGCCTCCTAGCTCGAGAGGAGGGATCCTTTCCCTGCGTTGTCGGAAAAGAATTCCCGGTGTTCCCGTCGCATCTCAAGAGGAGGCCCTCTCCGCCGGAAAGGCGAGAGTATCTCCAGGGTCGTGCCACCATTCCCTGAGTCCCCCAGATGTCTCAGTCCATTCCAGGGAAATCTGTTTTCCCTGCACTGCCTCGACTTTCAAGCCGAGGATCGACTCACACCACGGTGGCACGTGGGACAGCCCTGTGGGAAAGCCTCGTGGGAAAGCCTGGTGGGAAAGCCTCGAGGGAAAGCCACAGATCCCTTGATCCCGCGAAGGGAAGCGTGACACTGCTGCTACATCTCGGGAGGAAAGCGCACGTGCATGCCCCCACTCGAGACGAGGACTGACTCCCCTGGGGAGACTCCAGAAGTACCCCAAGATCCATGTCAGCACTGGAGGGGAATCCTCAGCTTCCGGCCCCGACTCCACACAAGGTCTTAGGCCCCGGCATCGATGGCAGAGGAATCACGAGAGGCCCCCTAGCAACACGCATGATAACTGGCCTTTCCTGCGGCCGCCAGAGGGGTCCCTGAATCCCCGTCGTAACTCGAGAGCACCTGCTGAAACTCGGGAATATCCAGGAGCCTCTCCATTCCAGGCGACATGAGGCCCATTTCCGCTGAGGCATCTCGAGACTAACCACACCTAACCTCTGGAACTTCCAATGGGTCCTTCACACCCTTGCTGCAACTCAAGAAGTTCCCCGACATACCCGTTCCTCTTCACGTTCTGCCATAATGGTGGTGTCATCTGCATATCTAAGTTGATTGATATTTCTACCGGCAATCTTGATTCCAGCTTACGTATCTTCCATCCCAGCATTTTTCATGATGTACTCTGCATAGAAGTTAAATAAACAGGGTGACAATATACAGCCTTGACATACTCCTTTTCCTTTTTGGAACCAGTCTGTTGTTCCATGTCCTGCTCTAACTGTTGCTTCCTGACCTTCATCCAGATTTCTCAAGAGGCAGGTTAGGTGGTCTGGTATTCCCATCTCTTTCAGAATTGTGGCTAAAACAACAGTATAAGGACCTTTCCGATGTCAGGCCAAGGAATTGTGTTTCCAGTCATTGAGCCACACCTGATCACTGAGCAAAAATTCATGAATCTGTTCCTCAAGGGGGAATGATATTCTTTTTTATACAAACTTAGTTACCTGATTTATTACCTTACCTAATTGTTCCATCTGCTGTGAAATCCCACCCCCTTACTTGTGGCAAATCTGCTAACACCTGCCTCACTGTGGGAGGGGGTCTCCCATAGAAAATTTCATAAGGACAACAACTGTGGGAACGTGCGGTTACCCGTAATATGAGTAAGTCTGCCAGAAGCAAGCCCATCCATGTACAGTCAGTCTCTATGATCCATTTTGAAAGTGTCTCTTCAAGAGTTTGGTTGTTTCTTTCCATCATTCCAGAACACTGGGGCCTATATGCTGTATGTAATTTCCACTGATATTTAGAGCTTCACATACCTGTTAATTAACGCGGCTACAAAGACAGGGCCATTGTCGGATTCTATACTGGTTGGAAACCCAAGTCTGGGAATTATTTCTCAAATCAGCGAGCTACTTCATTTTCTTTTTCAGATCAGGTAGGGAAGGCCTCTGCCCAACCGGAGAAGGTACCTACTATTCTAGTAAGTCATGATAACAGGTGACTGCTTTGCTTCCCCGAAGGACACTCGCTTTCCCTGCATCCTGAGAACTCCACGTCTCAGCCAGTTGGAAAAGCGCTTCTTGGAGGTCATTATTCAGGGGCAATTTCCCCTGGAGCCCGGGGCCATAGGGAGCGGCTCCACACTCCCAGGGAAAGGCAGAGCCACAGCCACACATCTGTCCCATCCCCTTTGCTCTGTAGGAGAGCTCTCGTGAGCCTAGGTCTGTCAGGAAAATTCTTGGCTCCTATGGGGACACATTCTATGTGTGAAACTGCATCCAGGACCTAGGGGCCACAGGGCGCCTGTTTCTCTCGGGGGCGGAGGGTGGGGGCCTGAAGCAGTGCGGCCCAGCAACAGCTTCCACATCCATCCAATTGCTCTTTTCTTACCTCTGATAGAACTAGCTTTGTTCCAGCCTTTGGCAATTTGGAGGCAAGCGGGCCCCACTTCCTCCCCAAGGAGGCATGGGACCTACTCTGAGTGGAAATGCCCCTCACGGAGCTGAACCCAGGAAGGCACCCAGTCATGTCTGACACATTCCTGCATCCTGCTTCTTCATGAGCAATACCGCTATAAGCTAGGAATGTCTTTCCAAGGCTCAGAAAGGACAGGGGAGATGCATGGTGCTGCCTCTGGAATTTCGGTCCTCTGAGCAGACCTGGAGGTCTCCCCTTGAAGGAGCTAACCAGTTTCTTCCAAATACAGGCTTGCAAACACACACTGGGTGGCTGCCTCTTCTTCCCTGAAGGACGATCACTTTCCCGCATCCTGTGAACTCTGCATCCCAGCCTGCTGGAAAAGCGCTTCTTGGAGGTCATTTTTCAGGGACAATTTTCTCTGGAGCCCCGGGCCGTAGGGAGGGCCCCCATGCTCGCTGGGAAAGGCAGAGTCACATCCACAGTCTGTTCTACCCCTTTTGCCCTGTAGGAGAGCTCTAGTGAGCCTAGATCTGTCAGGAAAATTCTTGGCTCCTATGGGGACACACCCTGTGTGTTAACCTGCATATCGGACCTAGGGGCCACAGGGCGCCTGTTTCCTCTCGGGGGGGACCCTGAAGTGGTGCGGCCCCAGCAACAGCCTGAACATCCATCCGATTGCTCTTTTCTTCCTTCTGATAGAGCTAGCTTTGCTTCTCGCTTTGGCATTTCGGAAGCCAGGGGGAGCCCCACCGCTGTTGTCCTGGGGTCTATTGGAGGTACCGGGGTCTATTGGACACCAGCATGGCACCCGACCCCCCTCAGACACACTCCCGCAGCCTCCTTCCCATGGGCAGGACTGTTCTGACCTAGGAATGTGTTCCCAAGGCTCAGAAAATGCAGGGAGACACACGGCCCTGACTCTGGAACTGAGGCCGTTGGAGCAGGCCTGGAGGTCTGACGTCTGAGACGCCAAACACTTGCTGCAAGATACAGGTGTGAAAACACACTCTCTGGGGCTGCCTTTCCTTCCTCCAAGGAAGAGAGCTTTTCCAGTCTCCTCCGTGCTGAGTCATACAAGGCTGGAAAGGTCTGGCTTCGAGGGCATTTCTCAGCGGCAATGGCCCCTGAGGCCCTGCACCCAGGGAGGGATCCTACCCTCCCAGGGGAAGTCAAAGCAACCTCCAAACAGCTGTTCTCTCATGTTTCCTCTGCAGGAGGGAGCTAGTGAGCCCAGGTCTGTCTGGAACGTTCTTGGATCCTGCGGGGAAATCATCCTGGGAGCCCACCTGGATACCAGTCGTAGGGGCTAAAATTCGCATTTTCCTTCCTTGGAGCCCTAACGCAGTACAGCCTAGCAACTGCTTGAAAATCCATCCTGTTGCTGTTTTTCTTCCCTCTGACAGAGCGAGCTTTGCTCCCCATTTTGGGATTTCAGAAGCAAGGTGGTGGCCTGCAACTCCTTGCCTGGGGTCCATTGGAGGTGCAAGGTGCCCTCGACCAGGTGACCCCAGCATGGACACCTGGCCCCCTCAGACACACTCCCGCAGCCTGCTTCCCCATGGGGCAGGACTGCTCTCACCTAGGAATGTGTTTGCAAGGCCAGGAAACTGCAGGGAGACACAAGGCCCTGATTCTGGCATTGAGTCTGTTGGAACAGGCCTGCAGGTCTTCTGTCTAACAAGCCAAACACTTGCTGCAAGATACAGGCCTGAAAACACACTCTTGGGCTGCCTTTCCTTCCTCCAAGGAAGAGAGTTTTCTCAGCTCCTGTGGGCTGAGAGTCACACAGGGCTGAAAAGCACTTGCTGGGAGATTCTTTTTCATTGGCCATGGCCCCTGAGGCCCTGTGCTCAGGGAGGGCTCCCTCCTCCCAGGGAAAGTCAAAGGAAGCTCCAAAACGGCTGTTCAATCATGTTTTTGAGAGAGTCATTGCCAAGGCAGGTTTATAAGAAGTTCAAGGGTCCCCAAGGAGAGAGGGGTCTAGAATTCTCAAGGAGGAAGGAAGGACAAAACTGTTTTTTCCCTCTACATTCCTTAGGATTATATAACAATCATGCATCCTTCTTGAGGACGGTCTCTGGAAAAAACCTTCTGGCTAATCCTGTTATCTTAAAATGTCAATTATGGGAGTAGGTCTAGTGAGTCTTTACAACCTCCAGACATTCTTTTGTTCGTTGTCATAACTTATTGGAGAGTATATAAACTCCATTACTAACACTAGCAAAGGGGTACGCTTTCTGCCCCTTGTGATGTCTCTGTCAGAAGCTTTCTCTATCTCCTTTCTCCTTTAATAAAACTCTATTGCACAAAAGCTCTGAGCAATCAAGCCTCGTCTTGGGCCTTGGATTGAATTCTTCTCCTCCATAAGCCAAGAATCCCAGCATCTTTTCGTGGTTCAGCAACAATATTTCATTTCCTCTGCAGGAGAGAGCTAGTGAGCTTAGGTCTGTGTGGAACATTCTTGAATCCTGTGGGGAAAAATATCCTGTGCACACATCTGGATACTGGGCCTAGAGGCCAAAATTCGCATTTCTTTCCCGGGGAGCCCTAACGTGGTGTGACTTAGCAACTGCTTGAAATCCATCCCATTGCTGTTTTCCTCCTTCTGACAGAGCTAGCTTTGTTCCCTGCTTTGGGATGTCTCAACCGAAGGGCCGGTCCATAGCTACTCGCCTGGGCCTCCATTGGATGTGCAAGGTGCCCTCGACTAGGTGACCCTAGCATGGCACTCAGCCCGCTCAGACACACTCCCGAGGCTTTTCTCATGGGAAGCACTGCTCCAACCTAGGAATGTGTCTGCAATGCTTGGAAAGTGCAGTGAGACACACAGCCCTGACTCTGCAATTGAGGCCCTCAGAGAAGCCTGCAGCTCTGATGTCTGAGAAGCAAAACACTTGCTGCAAAGAGAGGCCTGAAAACACACTCTCTGTGGATGACTTTCCTTCCTCTAAGGAAGATAGTTTCCCAGTCTCCTGCTTCCTGAATGTCACACAGCTGGAATGCGCTTGCTTGGAGGTCGTGATTCAGTGGCAATGACCCTGAGGCCCTTGCCCAGGGAGGGCTCCCACACTCACAGGCAAATCAAAGCAACTTCCAAGTGAGTCAGCTCTTCACATCAAGTGGCCAAAGTATTGGAGTTCAGGTTCAGTATTAGTCCTTCAATGTATATTCAGACCTGATTTCCTTTAGGATGGAGTGGTTGCGTCTCCTTGTAGTCTAAGCGACCTACAAGCATCTTCTCCAACACCACAGTTCAAAAGCATCAATTTTCAGCTGTCACTTTCTTTAATAGTACATCTTTCATATCCATGCATGACATATGGAAAAACCATAGCCTTGACTGGATGGATCTTTGTTGGCAAAGCAACGTCTCGGCTTTTTAAATATGCTGTCTAGTTTGGTCATCAACTTTTCTTCCAAGTCATAAATACGTTTTAAGTTCATGGAGGCAGACATCACCTGCAGTGATTTCCAAGCCCCCCAAATAGTCTTGCTGCTGTTTCCAATGTTTTCCCATCTATTTGCCATGAAGTGATGAGACTGGATGCAATGATTTTAGTTTTCTGAATGCTGAGCTTTAAGCTAACTTTTTCACTCTCCTCTTTCACTTTCATCAAGGACTCTTTAGTTCTTCTTCACTTTCTGCCATAAGGGTGGTGTCATCTGCATATCTGAGATTCTTGATATTTCTCCCAGCAATCTGGATTCCAGCGTGTGCTTCCTCCAGCCCAGTGTTTCTCATGATGTACTCTGCATATAAGTTAAAATAAGCAGGGTGACAATACACTGCCTTGACATATTCCTTTTCCTATTTAGAACCAGTCTGTTGTTCCATTGTCCAGTTCGAACTGTTTCTTCCTGACCTGCATACAGGTTTCTCAAGAGACAGGAGGTCAGGTGGTCTGGTATTCCCAATCTCTTTCAGAATTTTCCCAGTTTATTGTGATCCACACAGTCAAAGGCTTTGGCATAGTCAATAAAGCAGAAAAAATAGATGTCTTTTTTTTCTGGAACTCTTCTTGCTTTTTTCAATGATCCAGTGGATGTTGGCAGTTTTGATCTCTGGTTTCTCTGCATGTTTTTAAATCCTCTTGAACATTTGGAAGTTCACAGTTTCATGTGAACTTGGAGAATTTTGAGCATTACTTTACTAGTGTGTGAGATGAGTGCAATTGTGCAGCAGCTTGAAATATTCCTTTGTCAATT
>NW_017191718.1:0-10654 GCF_001704415.2 Capra hircus
ACCGACTCCACACAAGGTCTTAGGCCCCGGCATCGACGGGAGAGGAATCCCAAGAGGCCCCCGAGCAACTCGATTGGGACTGGCCTTTCCTGAGGCCACCAGAGCGGGTCCCTGAGGTCCCCGTCGTAAGTTGAGAGCGCACCTGCCGCAACTCGAGAAAATCCATTAGGTTCTCCCCTCCAGGCGAGAAAGGCCCATTTCTGCTGAGGCGTCTCGAGTCTAATCACACCTAACGTCTGGAACTTCCAAAGGGTCCTTCACACCCTTGTTGCAATTCAAGAAGTTCTCCAACATACCCGTCTCCACTCGAGAGGAAGCACGAGAGTCCCGCCCACATCCAGAGGAGCCCTGTTTCCGCCTCCTAGCTCGAGAGGAGGGATCCTTTTCCCTGGGTGGTCGCGAAAGAATTTCCCGCGTTCCCCGTCGCATCTCAAGAGGAGGTGCTCTGCACAGGAAAGGCGAGAGGGACTCCAGGGTCGTGCACAATTAGCAGAGTCACCAGATGTCTCAGTCCATTCCAGGGGAAAACTGTTTTTCCCTGCACTGCCTCGACTTTCAAGCCGAGGATCGACTCACACCACGGTGGAACGTGAGACAGCCCTGTGGGAAAGCCTCGTGGGAAAGCCTCGAGGGAAAGCCACAGATCCCTTGATCCACGCGAAGGGAAGCGTGACACTGCTGCTACAGCTTGGGGAGGAAAGCGCACCTGCATGCCTTCCCTTGAGACGAGGACTGACTCCCCTGGGGAGACTCCAGAAGTTCCCCAAGATCCATGTCATCCCTGGATAGGAATCCTCAGGTTCCGGCACCGACTCCACACAAGGTCTTAGGCCCCGGTATCGAGTGAGAGGAATCCGAGAGGCCACCGAGCAACTTGTATGGGGACTGGCCTTTCCTGAGGCCACCCACACCGGGTCCCTGAGGTCCCTGTCGTATAGTCGAGAGCACCTGCTGTAACACGAGAAATCCAGGAGGTTCTGCCCTCCAGGGCGAGATGAGGCCCATTTTCCGCTGAGGACGTCTCGAGGCCTAATCACACCTAACCTCTGGAACATTCCAAAGGGTCCTTTCACACCCTTGCTGCAACTCAAGAAGTTCCCCGACATACCCCGTCTCCACTCGAGAGGAAGCACAACAGTCCCGCCCACATCCAGAGGAGCCCCGTTTCCGCCTCCTAGCTTGAGAGGAGGGATCTCTTTCCCTGCGTGGTGTAGGAAAGAATTCCCGTGTTCCCGTCGCATCTCAAGAGGAGGAGATCTCCACAGGAAAGGCGAGAGGGACTCCAGGGCCTTGCCAGCATTCCAAGAGTCCCCCAGATGTCTAAGTCCATTCCAGAAGAACCTGTTTTCCCTGCACTGCCTCGACCTTCACAGCCGAGGGATCAACTCACACCACCGTGGCCAGTGGACAGCCCTGTTGAAAGCCTCGTGTGAAAGCCTCAATGGAAAGCGACAGATCCCTTGATCCACACGTCAGAAAGCGTGACACTGCTTCTACAGCTCGTGAGGAAATGGCAGGTGCATGCCCCCACATGAGATGAGGACTGAATCCCGTGGCGAGACTCCAGAAGTACGGAAAGACTCATGTCAGCACTGGAGAGGCATCTCAGGGTCTGGCCCCGACTCCACACAAGGTCTTAGGCACCGGCATCGATGGGATAGGAATCCCTAGAGGCCCCCTGGTAACTCGCATGGGGACTGGCCTTTCCTGAGGCCACCAGAGCGGTCCCTAGAGGTCCCCATCCGTAACTCGAGAGCACCTGCCGCAACTGGGTAAAATCCAGGAGGTTTCTTCCCCTCCAGGCGAGATGAGGCCCATTTCCCCTGAGGCCTATATGCTGTATGTAATTTCCACTGATATTTAGAGCTTCACATACCTGTTAATTAACGCGGCTACAAAGACAGGGCCATTGTCGTATTCTATACTGGTTGGAAACCCAAGTCTGGGAATTATTTCTCCAAATCAGCGAGCTACTTCATTTTTCTTTTTCAGATCAGGTAGGGAAGGCCTCTGCCCAACCGGAGAAGGTACCTACTATTCTAGTAAGTCATGATAACAGGTGACTGCCTTTGCTTCCCCGAAGGACACTCGCTTTCCCTGCATCCTGAGAACTCCACGTCTCAGCCAGTTGGAAAAGCGCTTCTTGGAGGTCATTATTCAGGGGCAATCTTCCCCTGGAGCCCTGGGCCATAGGGAGCGGCTCCACACGTCCCAGGGAAAGGCAGAGCCACAGCCACACATCTGTCCCATCCCCTTTGCTCTGTAGGAGAGCTCTAGTGAGCCTAGGTCTGTCAGGAAAATTCTTGGCTCCTATGGGGACACATTCTATGTGTGAAACTGCATCCAGGACCTAGGGGGCCACAGGGCGCCTGTTTCTCTCGGGGGCGGAGGGGTGGGGGGCCTGAAGCAGTGCGGCCCAGCAACAGCTTCCACATCCATCCAATTGCTCTTTTCTTACCTCTGATAGAACTAGCTTTGTTCCAGCCTTTGGCAATTTGGAGGCAAGCGGGCCCCACTTCCTCCCCAAGGAGGCATGGGACCTACTCTGAGTGGAAAGGCCCCTCACGGGAGCTGAACCCAGGAAGGCACCCAGTCATGTCTGACACATTCCTGCATCCTGCTTCTTCCATGAGCAATACCGCTATAAGCTAGGAATGTCTTTCCAAGGCTCAGAAAGGACAGGGGAGATGCATGGTGCTGCCTCTGGAATTTCGGTCCTCTTGAGCAGACCTGGAGGTCTCCCTTGAAGGAGCTAACCAGTTTCTTCCAAATACAGGCTTGCAAACACACACTGGGTGGCTGCCTCTTCTTCCCTGAAGGACGATCACTTTCCCCGCATCCTGTGAACTCTGCATCCCAGCCTGCTGGAAAAGCGCTTCTTGGAGGTCATTTTTCAGGGACAATTTTCCCTGGAGCCCGGGGCCGTAGGGAGGGCCCCATGCTCGCTGGAAAGGCAGAGTCACATCCACAGTCTGGTTCTACCCCTTTTGCCCTGTAGGAGAGCTCTAGTGAGCCTAGGTCTGTCAGGAAAATTCTTGGCTCCTATGGGGACACACCCTGTGTGTTAGCCTGCATATCGGACCTAGGGGCCACAGGGCGCCTGTTCCTCTCGGGGGGGACCCTGAAGTGGTGCGGCCCAGCAACAGCCTGAACATCCATCCGATTGCTCTTTTCTTCCTTCTGATACGAGCTAGCTTTGCTTCTCGCTTTGGCATTTCGGAAGCCAGGGGGAGCCCCACGCTGTTGTCCTGGGGTCTATTGGAGGTACCGGGTCTATTGGACCCCAGCATGGCACCCGACCCCCTCAGACACACTCCCGCAGCCTCCTTCCCATGGGCAGGACTGTTCTGACCTAGGAATGTGTTCCCAAGGCTCAGAAAATGCAGGGAGACACACGGCCCTGACTCTGGAACTGAGGCCATTGGAGGCAGGCCTGGAGGTCTGACGTCTGAGACGCCAAACACTTGCTGCCAAGATACAGGTGTGAAAACACACTCTCTGGGGCTGCCTTTCCTTCCTCCAAGGAAGAGAGCTTTTCCAGTCTCCTCCGTGCTGAGTCATACAAGGCTGCAAAGGTCTGGCTTAGAGGGCATTTCTCAGCGGCAATGGCCCCTGAGGCCCTGCACCCAGGGAGGGATCCTACCCTCCCAGGGGAAGTCAAAGCAACCTCCAAACAGCTGTTCTCTCATGTTTCCTCTGCAGGAGGGAGCTAGTGAGCCCAGGTCTGTCTGGAACGTTCTTGGATCCTGCGGGGAAATCATCCTGGGAGCCCACCTGGATACCAGTCGTAGGGGCTAAAATTCGCATTTTCCTTCCTTGGAGCCCTAACGCAGTACAGCCTAGCAACTGCTTGAAAATCCATCCTGTTGCTGTTTTCTTCCCTCTGACAGAGCGAGCTTTGCTCCCCAATTTGGGATTTCAGAAGCAAGGTGGTGGCCTGCAACTCCTTGCCTGGGGTCCATTGGAGGTGCAAGGTGCCCTCGACCAGGTGACCCCAGCATGACACCTGGCCCCCCTCAGACACACTCCCGCAGCATGTCCCCATGGGCAGGGACTGCTCTCACCTAGGAATGTGTTTGCAAGGCCAGGAAACTGCAGGGAGACACAAGGCCCTGATTCTGGAATTGAGTCTGTTGGAACAGGCCTGCAGGTCTTCTGTCTAACAAGCCAAACACTTGCTGCAAGATACAGGCCTGAAAACACACTCTTGGCTGCCTTTCCTTCCTCCAAGGAAGAGAGTTTTCTCAGCCTCCTGTGGGCTGAGAGTCACACAGGGCTGAAAGCACTTGCTGGGAGATTATTTTTCATTGGCCATGGCCCCTGAGGCCCTGTGCTCAGGGAGGGCTCCCTCCCTCCCAGGGAAAGTCAAAGGAAGCTCCAAACGGCTGTTCAATCATGTTTCTGAGAGAGTCATTGCCAAGGCAGGTTTCTAAGAAGTTCAAGGGTCCCCAAGGAGAGAGGGGTCTAGAATTCTCAAGGAGGAAGAAAGGACAAACTGTTTTTCCCTCTACATTCCTTAGGATTATATAACAATCATGCATCCTTCTGAGGACGGTCTCTGGAAAAAAACCTTCTGGCTAATCCTGTTATCTTAAAATGTCAATTATGGGAGTAGGTCTAGTGAGTCTTTACAACCTCCAGACATTCTTTTGTTCGGTCATAACTTATTGGAGAGTATATAACTCCATTACTAACACTAGCAAGGGGGTACGTTTTCTGCCCCTTGTGATGTCTCTGTCAGAAGCTTTCTCTATCTCCTTTATACTTTAATAAAACTCTATTGCACAAAAGCTCTGAGCAATCAAGCCTCGTCTTGGGCCCTGGATTGAATTCTTCTCCTCCATAAGCCAAGATCCCAGCATCTTTTCGTGGTTCAGCAACAATATTTCATTTCCTCTGCAGGAGAGAGCTAGTGAGCTTAGGTCTGTCTGGAACATTCTTGGATCCTGTGGGGAAAATATCCTGTGCACACATCTGGATACTGGGCCTAGAGGCCAAAATTTGCATTTCTTTCCCGGGGAGCCCTAACGTTGGTGTGACTTAGCAACTGCTTGAAAATCCATCCCATTGCTGTTTTCCTCCTTCTGACAGAGCTAGCTTTGTTCCCTGCTTTGGGATATCTCAACCGAAGGGCCGGTCCATAGCTACTCGCCTGGGGCCCATTGGATGTGCAAGGTGCCCTCGACTAGGTGACCCTAGCATGGGCACTCAGCCCGCTCAGACACACTCCCGAGGCTTCTTTCTCATGGGAAGCACTGCTCCAACCTAGGAATGTGTCTGCAATGCTTGGAAAGTGCAGTGAGACACACAGCCCTGACTCTGCAATTGAGGCCCTCAGAGCAAGCCTGCAGCTCTGATGTCTGAGAAGCAAAACACTTGCTGCAAAGAGAGGCCTGAAAACACACTCTCTGTGGATGACTTTCCTTCCTCTAAGGAAGATAGTTTTCCCAGTCTCCTGCTTCCTGAATGTCACACAGCTGGAATGCGCTTGCTTGGAGGTCGTGATTCAGTGGCAATGACCCCTGAGGCCCTTTGCCCAGGGAGGGCTCCCACACTCACAGGCAAATCAAAGCAACTTCCAAGTGAGTCAGCTCTTCACATCAAGTGGCCAAAGTATTGGAGTTTCAGGTTCAGTATTAGTCCTTCCAATGTATATTCAGACCTGATTTCCTTTAGGATGGAGTGGTTGCGTCTCCTTGTAGTCTAAGCGACCTACAAGCATCTTCTTCAACACCACAGTTCAAAAAGCATCTAATTTTCAGCTGTCACTTTCTTTATAGTACATCTTTCATATCCATCCATGACATATGGAAAAACCATAGCCTTGACTGGATGGATCTTTGTTGGCAAAGCAACGTCTCGGCTTTTTAATATGCTGTCTAGTTTGGTCATCACTTTTCTTCCAAGTCATAAATATGTTTTAAGTTCATGGAGGCAGCCATCACCTGCAGTGATTTCCAAGCCCCCCAAAATAGTCTGCTGCTGTTTCCAATGTTTTCCCATCTATTTGCCATGAAGTGATGAGACTGGATGCAATGATTTTAGTTTTCTGAATGCTGAGCTTTAAGCTAACTTTTTCACTCTCCTCTTTCACTTTCATCAGGAGACTCTTTAGTTCTTCTTCACTTTCTGCCATAAGGGTGGTGTCATCTGCATATCTGAGATTCTTGATATTTCTCCCAGCAATCTGGATTCCAGCGTGTGCTTCCTCCAGCCCAGTGTTTCTCATGATGTACTCTGCATATAAGTTAAATAAGCAGGGTGACAATACACTGCCTTGACATATTCCTTTTCCTATTTAGAACCAGTCTGTTGTTCCATGTCCAGTTCGAACTGTTTCTTCCTGACCTGCATACAGGTTTCTCAAGAGACAGGTCAGGTGGTCTGGTATTCCCATCTCTTTCAGGAATTTTTCCCAGTTTATTGTGATCCACACAGTCAAAGGCTTTGGCATAGTCAATAAAGCAGAAATAGATGTCTTTTTTTCTGGAACTCTCTTGCTTTTTCAATGATCCAGTGGATGTTGGCAGTTTGATCTCTGGTTTCTCTGCATGTTTTAAATCCCTCTTGAACATTTGGAAGTTCACAGTTCATGTGAACTTGGAGAATTTTGAGCATTACTTTACTAGTGTGTGAGATGAGTGCAATTGTGCAGCAGCTTGAATATTCTTTGTCATTGCCTTTCTTTGGGATTGGAATGAAAACTGACCTAATGACTAGATGTTTTCAATTGCATATGCTGAAAGAACTGGCTGTGCAGTTTTTGAAGAAAAAAAAATCATTTTAACCCATTTTCTCTGAAGTGCAAGGCATATCATGGCCATCCCTGAATCATAAAGTCACCTTTTCTTTATGTAGTCATAGTTTCATGCCTAAATTATAGGCCAACTCATGCTCAAATGGACTCTGATGTCAGGGGCAGATCAACTAATAAAAAGCTTGGATTGTCCCTCTGGAGGAAAGTGAGATCTTTGGTCCCACGAGAAGAATCTGAAGGGTTAAGGGAACTTGCAAGAGTGGGGAAAGCTTAGTCCATCCTACATGTACCAAAATCTTAAATAAGGCTTATTTACTTTACCGAAGTAAAAAAACAGATGATGAAAACAATTATAAATCAATGAAAGGTAAAGAAACTCATAGTCTGTTATCAAAAATTGCATTCTAAGAAAACTTTGTTCTCTTAACCTAGAGAGGAGACTAAATTCCATCTGGTACCAGCTTACCAGAAGACAAACAAACAAACAAACAAATTATCGGTAAGCTTAAAAAAAGTATATTCCATATATCTTGAAGTAGCAGTATTTCTGCAAAGGCATCAGTGTGAAATCATAGAGGACATGGTTAAAACCTGATTAAATAGAAATTGACAATGTAATCTGGTCACTGCTGCGACTTGAAATGCTTTAATATGATAACTGGAATTATAACTGACAGCATTTGACCAGGACATATCAGATTTTCACGGATGTCAGATAATTTCTAGGATATCTATATTAGGAACTGAAGGAATCTTTGAACCTAGGAAAGAAAACAACAGTCTCAAAGGCCCTTGCTGAATATCTATCAGCAAGGAATGTCTTTGCAAGGATCGCAAAGTGAAGGGAAAATACACCGACCTGCCTCTGCAACTTTGGTCCTCTGAGCAGATCTGGAGGTCTCCCTTTGTATAAGCTAACCTGTTCCTTCCAAATAGAGGTTTGCAACACAAAACAAGTGGCCGCCTATTCTTCCCGAAGGAGGACTCTCTTTCCCCACATCCTGCGAACTCCCTTTCCCAGCCTCCTAGGAAAAGCGCTTCTTGCAGTTCCTTTCAGAAAATCCTATGGACGGAGAAGCCTGGTAGGCTGCAGTCCGTGGGTCGCTGAGGGTCGGACACGACTGAGCGACTGCACTTTCATTTTCACTTTCATGCATTGGAGAAGGCAATGGCAACCACTTACTGTTCTTGCCTGGAGAATCCCAGGGACGGGGAGCCTAGTGGGCTACCGTCTATGGCGTCGCACAGAGTCGAACACGACTGAAGCAACTTAGCAGCAGCAGCAGCAGCAGTTCCTTTCTTAGGGGCAGTTATCCCTGAGATTGGGACCTGGAAAGGCAGAGCCACCTCCACACACACGTCTTTTCTGTCCCCTTTCCTCTGGAGGAGAGCTCTAGTGAGCCTAGGTCTGTCCAGAAAATTCTTGGCTTTGACGGGGATCACACCCGGTGTGTGAACCTGCATACCCGACCTAGGGGCCACAGGGCACTGTTTTGCTCGAGTGGGTCCTGGAGGGGTGCAGCATAGCAAGAGCTTAAAAATCCATCCAATTTGTCTTTTTTTTTTTTAACCTCGGAGAGAACGAGTTTGCTCCACTCCACCCTTTGGCAGTGTGGAGGAAGAGGCACCACCCTCCCCAAATGGGACATAGGGCCTACCAGGAGAGAAAGGCCCTTGAGGAGCTGAGCCCAGGTAGGCAGCCAGTGATGTCAAGCACACTCCCGCTGCTTGCTTCTTCATGGGCACTCCCACGATCTGCTAGGATGTCTTTGCAAGGATCTCAAAGGAAGGGAGATACATGGCCCTGTCTCTGGAACTTCAGTCCTCGAGCAGATCTGGAGGTCTTGAGTTGTATATAGCAAACCTGTTCCTTCCAAATAGAGGCTTGCAAACACACCCCGGTGGTTGCCTCTTCTTCCCCGAAGAAGTCTTTCTTTCCCCACATGCTGCGAACTCCCTGTCCCAACCTCCAAGAATAGCGCTTCTTGCCATTCCTTTCTTAGAGGCAGTTATATCCCTGAGCTTGGGGCCGTAGGGAGTAGCCCCACACTCACAGGGAAAGGCAAAGACTCCTCCATACATCTCCTCTATCCCTTTTGCTCTGGAGGAGCTAGTGAGCCTGTCTTTCAGGAAAATTCTTGGCTGGACAGGATCTCACCCTGTTTGTGAACCTGCATACCCAACCAGGGGCCACAGAGCACCTGTTTTCAGTAAAGTGGGCCCTGAAAGGGTGCAGCCTAGCAAGAGCTTGAAAATCCATTCAATTGCTGTTTTTGTACCTCTGACAGAGCGAGCTTGGCTCCACCCTTTGGCAGTGAGGAGAAAAGAGGCATGACACCCTCCCCAAGGGGACATGGGGCCTATTCGAGAGGAAAGGCCCCTTGTGGAGATGAGGCCAGGAAGGCACACAGTCGTGTCAAACACACTCCCACTGCTTGCTTCTTCAGGGCACTCCCGCTATCAGCTAGGAATGTCTTTGCAATGATCACAAAGGGAAGGGGAGATACAGGGCCCTGCTTCTGGACCTCCGGTGCTCTGAGCAAATCTCGAGGTCTCCCATTGTTGGTCAAGGTCAAGGTCAAGGTCAAGTTCAAGGTTCAAGGTCAAGTTCAAGTTCAAGGTCAAGTTCAAGGCAAGTCAAGGTCAAGGTCAAAGTTCAAGGGAAGTTCAAGTTCAAGGTCGGTCAAGTTAGTTCAAAGTTCAAGTCAAGGAAGTTCAAGTTCAAGTTCAAGGTCAAGGTCAAAGGTCAAGTTCAAGTTGAAGTTCAAGTCAAGTTCAAGCTGAAGTTCAAGGTCAAGGTCAAGTTCAAGCTCAAGGCAAGGTCAAGTTCACATTCAAGTTCAGTCAAGGTCAAGGTCAAGTTCAAGTTCAAGTTCAAGGTCAAGATCAAGTCAAGGTCAAGGTCAAGTCAAGTCAAGTTCAAGTTCAAGTTCAAGTTCAAGTCAAGGTCAAGGTCAAGTTCAAGTTGAAGTTCAAGTTCAAGGCCAAGTCAAGTTCAAAGTCAAGGTCAAGGTCAAGTTCAAGGTCAATCAAAGTCAAGGTCAAGTTCAAGTTCAAGGGCAGGGCAAGGCCAAGCCCAAGACCAAGGCAAGGGCAAGGGCAAGGCCAAGGCCCAGGCCAAGGCAAAAGGCCCAAGGCCACCAAAGCGAAGCCCAAACCCCGTAACGCCTGACAAAAGGCAGAAGCCACTAGGCCCCTGTGCAGAGGAAGCCACTGAAGGCAGCAAGGCCACAGAGCTCCCCGACTCCCATTCCCACAGGAAGATGTGAGGATAAAGGGCCTCATCCCAGCACAGCACCCGCTCCCACCACCCCCGTAACCCCGGCCCCCGCCCCCCGCAGCACGCCCCCTGAAACAACACTGTCTTCCAGAAAAGAGAACGGAGAAGCCATGTGTGTGCCAAAGGAGCAAGATGAACGAACGATGCCACACCCTCCGAATTTGGGCACACCTGACGCTCGGAACCTCCGGGCCTGGCCGATGGGTCCCCGCCGTTCTCGGGTGGAGGGGGGTCAACACATTGGCGAGAGCCTTGCCCAGGGCACCCGCAAATCCCCTGAGATGTGATCCGACCACAGGGACCGAGGCAGTACCGCTTGAGGTGCTGGAGGAGCCGGACGAAGCCATGGTGGGAGAGCACACGGGCACGCTGCAGGACTGCTGGCCCGATGTGGGCGGGACCAGCAGCTAGGACTCTGTGAGAACGGGAGGCGTCTCCTCCACCATTGACGTCAATAGGGTTTGGGTGGGGTAGATGGGGGGGCCGCCCCTGGCCTCTTTCCAAGCAGAGACCCTGGACGGAGTCCGTGGAGCGAGTGGGCTTCCCGGGCACGGCTGAGCCTGGACCGCCAAGATCCCCGTCGGGGTGGGCGGGCAGTTCGCCGCACTTTGGTTTGT
>NW_017191719.1:0-10654 GCF_001704415.2 Capra hircus
AAAAAATTTACTAAAAACTAATTTAAGATGAAGCAATTTAATGACGGACTAAATAGACCAAGAATAATAATGAATTAAAAAACCAATATCAGCAAGATAAGATACTAAGCAATGGACACTTATAAGGTAGCAGAAGGTTCCAACAATCACATTAAGATGAAAAATCCAATAAGCCGCTCAAGATGGTAAGATTGATTGAAATAAAACCAGGGATTATAAATAAATTAAAGACAGAAACATGTCCATCCAATGACCCGTATTTATTTTAACGACCCAATATGTGAATTTGTAATTGGGGGCTATCTATTGAAAACTGCAGCCCATTGAAGGAAAAATTGAAGATTAATTCCCAGCCAATTGATCCATTAAAATGGTATATTGTGAAACTTTAAAAATCCCTAGCGAGTATTTACGTCCCTGCCAAAAAATCACAAGCAACATTACCAAAACCCTACTTAAGCTCCGGTCTCGCTAGTTCTTCTACTAACTGAACGAGGACACCGCCAAATTACTAATTAAGGAACTCCCGTATCCCGATAAAAGATTCTTTTCCAATTGTAGGACCCTTGTTATTCCTGGGTCGGAAACCACTGCAAGAATTCAACCCACTATGACAGATTACATCTAATTTTCCCATTTAGACAGGAGCGCTACTTAAGCATGTTTCACAAGTGAGGTCGGACAGAACAATCTTCAATTCGATAGTGGAACATTGTTATTATTTATAACAACATTCTTCCAATTGTACAGAGATACACAATTTATTTCTTATCTTTAAAACAGGAAAGTACCGATAAGAACAGGATTGATACTAAATTACAGGTTATAATTAAAAATATTATCATTGATGTGATGGATATTTACTTTTGTGGGACTCAATATGATCACATTCTTAAGGGGTATTGGAGATTGCAAGTGGGAATCCCATTCCTTGACGATTCAATGCCCAGTCAGTGAAACCTCTTCCACTCAGGCCGAATGTACAAACTAACACTTCTAAAAAGAGTGATTTAAAGGGAAAATGATTTCTTGTCAATTCAAGAAGGGATTCAGGAAAAGATACTGGTACATGCACACAAAGAGATCAAATGCGCTCATATCATTGGAGCATCCCTTATTCACTGCAATATCTATTCACATAACAAGGATAACTGGGAGTACTCAATTTCAAATTCTCAACGGGAATTTGAGTTATAATTATGCCCTTCTCCAAAAAAAGCAGCCTAATAGGACGCAGCCCGTTGAAGAGGTAACCCAAAATCCTATTAAGAAAAATAAAATCAAAGGTAAGCAGATTCCAGTACCGTCACCAGTCTAATTTTAATAAAAACTTATTTTAAATTAGGCTAATAGAAATTTAGTACATTCAAATTTAAAGCAATACAGGAGGATAAAATCAAAATACTTCAACGCTTCATGATCTGTAATTGCACAGGTTCAGTTCCTACAAATTTCCTCAACCCAGGAATTGGTTACACAAGCCATGCGAAAAACCTAACGATATCAAGTAAACATGAAGTTACACTTTATTCCGGAAGGTACAACACATCATATAACCATGAAAAAATCAATATAAAAATTTAATTATGAAAAAATGTGGAAATAAGGAAACGATAATTCAGGAAAATCTTAATTCATTGCGTTGGAAAACCTACAATATATCTTAGTTAGCAACACAGCCAAAGAAGTTATCATAAAATTAATTTTCAAATCTCAAGTTTCTATCCTTACTCCATTATTATTTTCAATTTTTACGCTTGAATTATATGTTAACATTACTTAAGCTTATTGATTAGTACGGGGAAAATTGAAACTCCAAATCGTATATGACTTGATATTCAGAACCTATGTCTGTTATTTATCTTAAATGAATAAAGTAATATATCCAACTGGTTAGATGCCATCAAAGGAGTTAAGCACTTGTGGTGAACAAAAAGGAAACAGGTTAAATAGTATGTGTCTCCCACCATTAATTTTATATCAACCTTTCATCCTAATATTTCCAGCTTCGTCTATTATGGTCCCGGATAGAACATTCAAGCTATCGGTTAAAAAGATCCAAATCATGCAAATTCATCAAACCCCCATGATTTGCTTCCCCGATTGGTAGATAAAACCAGCCCCTTGTTCCTTGGTTTTCCCTATAAACTCACACAAGGTGTACAAGAAATGATTCAAAATGAAAATACATAAAATTGGTATAAAATAAGAAATCCGTTAGTCGTCAGGAAACAACCCAATTATAACTTGGACATTAACAACATACTGTTCCAAATAGGACAACTAAGTCAGTTCTCAAGTCTTTATATCATCACCCCGCTTAGTTAAACTTCTATGCACTGACATCAGGGAAACCTGGACTGAGAAAACCAAGCCTTTAATCAAGATTCGTAGTAACATATCAATAATCCTCGAATTAGCAATACACCACTTCATCATAAGGGTAAGAACAAAAAGACTCTGATTAAATAAATGAGTAGATGGACAAAATTGCCTAAATTCCAGCATGTAGGATAATGAAACATGGAAGTGTCCATCACTTCATGTTAATATATTTGTGTGAAAAATTGAAACAGTTTCAACTTTATTTTCTGGTCTCCTAAAATCATGGCATGTATAATTCATCAGATATGGGGAAAATAAAAGCCTACTTACTCCGTAGAAAATTTAGGACCAGGAAGTCCTATCTAGATAGAATATTCAAAAGCAGAGACATTACTTTGCCGACTAAGGTCCGTCTAGTCAAGGCTATGGTTTTTCCTCGTGGTCATGTATGGATGGATGTGAGAGTGGACTGTGAAGAAGGCTGAGCCACCCAAAGAATTGATGCTTTTGAACTGTAGTGTTGGAGAAGACTCTTGAGAGTCCTTGGACTGCAAGGAGATCCAACCAGTCCATTCTGAAGGAGATCAGCCCTGGGATTTCTTTGGAAGGAATGATGCTAAAGCTGAAGCTCCAGTACTTTGGCCACTTCATGCGAAGAGTTGACTCATTGGAAAAGACTCTGATGCTGGGAGGGATTGGGGGCAGGAGGAGAAGGGGATGACAGAGGATGAGATGGCTGGATGGCATCATGGACTCAATGGACGTGAGTCTGAGTGAACTCCGGGAGTTTGTGATGGACAGGGAGGCCCTGGCGTGCTGCGATTCATGGGGTCACAAAGAGTTGGACACGACTAAGTGACTGAACTGAACTGAACTGAAGACAAAGTGCACAGAAGAAAAAAAAAAACATGGAGTAAGGTTGCCAACAACAGAAATGATTGGACCAATCATCTGAGCAATAAAGAGAAATGAGAGAAAAGTGTCCCTGTGTATATAGATCAGAGTGAGACAAGCACAGTTCAGTTCAAATTCAGTTATTTTCTTAGATGCCATTTCAAGGTGCCCTTGATTGGAATTGTAATGTTTGGATAAAGAAAGAGTCCTGTCTGACTCTTTGCGACACTTTGGACTGTAGCCTGCCAGGCTCCTCTGTCCATGGGATTCTCCTGGCAGGAATACTGAAGTGGGTTGCCATGCCCTCCTCCAGGCAATCTTCCCAACTACCAATAGCACCACCTGGGAAGCCCAAACAAACAAGGAGATATCCTTAAACATATTTATCACAAAGGTGGGTTGGAGGAAGAGGCTGGAACGACCCACCCAGACATATAGCCCTTGAGATAAGTGTCCCTTTAGGATGCAGGATAAAGCAGCTCTGGGAACATGAAGCTCTGTAGTTTTCAATCTTGTCTGCTAAAAAGAAGAAAATGCCATGTTATAATACAATAAGTCTGTGTAGGAAGACTGAGAAGCAAAGGGATTGCATATTACTCAAGGACAGAGAATTTTAGAAACTACAGGAAAAAAATATACAGGTTGGGCTATTTCATCTTATGGACCCTTTCCCTCAAAATCTCTTTCTAAAAAACCCTGGATGATGGAGAACAGTCTCCATTTAAGGATGAATGAATCTCTCAAACTAAGAAAAGACAATACTACTTTGGGGTTCCCAGGTGGTGTAGACTTGTAGTTAAGACCATTCAGTGCTCAATGTCTACAGTGTTCTCAAAGCTATATGAGAAAGCATGACTCGAATATTTTCTACTCTACCTGTGCCAATAATTCAGTAATTTAGAACAGGGATGCTGGCTCAGTATGTGTGAGTTCAAATCCTTGGTCCACCAGTGGTAGCTACGTGAACTTGAGCCAGTCACTTATATTCTCAATTTCCTCATCTCTAAAATGCAGATAATAGTCCTTTTTTGTAAAAAAAAAAAAATTATTTCTAGAATTAACTTAGTTAACACTTATAAAAGACAGAACAAACTCAGGCATATAGTGGATGTGTGTATGCTGTAGCTTCAGTCATGTTTGACACTTGCAACCCTATGAGCTGTAGCCCTCCAGGCTCCTCTGCCCATGGGATTTCTCCAGGCAAAATACTGGAGTGGGTTGACATGCCTTCCTTCAGGGGATCTTCCTGACCCAGGAATTGAACCCATGTCTCCTGTAACATCTCCTGCACTGTCAGGAGGGTTCTTTACCACTAGTGCCACCTGGGAACCCCCTATAGTGGATAGTATACAGATGTTAATTAATTAAGGAAATTAATGTTAATATATTTCTAAGAACAAAGCTAGTGGAGGTGATGGTACTCCAGTTGAGCTATTTCAAACCCTAAAAGATGATGCTGTCAAAGTGCTGCACTCAATATGCCAACAAATTTGGAAAACTCAGCAGTGGCCACAGGACTGGAAAAGGTCAGTTTCCATTCCAATGCCAAGAATGCTCAACGACTGCACACTTGCACTCATCTCGCACACTAGTATATAGTATGCTCAAAATTCTCCAAGCCAGGCTTCAACAGTACGTGAACCATGAACTTTCAGATGTCCAAGCTGGTTTTAGAAAAGGCAGAGGAACAGCAGAGATCAAATTGCCAATATCCACTGGATCATCATAAAAGCACGAGAGTTCCCAAAAAACATCTATTTCTGCTTTGACTGTGACTGAATCACAATAAACTGTAGAAAATTCTGAAAGAAATGGGAATACCAGACCGCCTAACCTGCCTCTTGAGAAATCTGTATGCAGGTCCAAAAGCAGCAGTTAGAACTGGACATGGAACAACAGACTGGTTCCAAATAGGAAAAGGAGAACATCAAGACTGTATATTGTCACCCTGCTTATTTAACTTCTATGCAGAGTACATCATGAGAAACACTGGGCTGGATGAAGCACCAAACTGGAATCAAGATTGCTGGGAGAAATATCAATAACCTCAGATATGCAGATGACACCACCCTTATGGCAGAAAGTGAAGAAGAACTAAAGAGCCTTTTGATGAAAGTGAGAGAGAAGAGAGACAAAGTTGGCTATAAGCTCAACATTCAGAAAATGAAGATCATGGCATCCGGTTCCATCACTTCATGGCAAATAGATGGGGAAACAGTGGAAACAGTGTCAGACTTTAGTTTTTTTTGGGGGGGGGCTCCAAAATCACTGCAGATGGTGACTGCAGCCATGAAATTAAAAGACGCTTGCTCCTTGGAAGAAAAGTTATGAACCAACCTAGACAGCATATTTAAAAGCAGAGACATTACTTTGCCAACAGAGGTCCGTCTAGTCAAGGCTATATTTTTCCAGTAGTCATGTATGGATGTAAGAGTTGGACTATAAAGAAAGCTGAGTGCCAAAGAGTTTGATGCTTTTGAACTGTGATATTGGAGAAGACTCTTGAGAGTCCCTTGGACTGCAAGGAGATCCAACCAGTCCATCCTAAAGGAGATCAGTCCTGAATGTTCATTAAAAGGACTGATGTTGAAGCTGAAACTCCAATACTTTGGCCACCTGATGTGAAGAGCTGACTCATTGGGAAAGACCCTGATGCTGGGAAGATTGAAGGCGAGAGGAGAAGGGGACGACAGAGGATGATGGTTGGATGGCATCCTTGACTCAATGGACATGAGTTTAAGTAAAGTCTGGGAGTTGGTGATGGACAGGGAGTCCTGACGTGCTGCTGTCCATGGGGTCGCAGAGACGGACTGACTGAGCGACTGAACTGAACTGAATATTAATAATGCAAGAGCTCTCCAAAAAAACACCAGAAGCTTCTACTTACCTACTGCTGCTACTGCTGCTAAGTCACTTCAATAGTGTCCAACTCTGTGTGACCCCATAGACCACAGCCCCCCAGACTCCCCTGTCCCTGGGATTCTCCAGGCAAGAACACTGGAGTGGGTTACTTACCTACTAGCCAGTAATAATTTTATTGAAACTGTTTAAGTATATAGAACTAAATAGTATATTTGTGGTAGGATACAAAGAAATAGGTACATGTTTATGTACTTATATATACTGAATGCACAGAATACACTTTGTAAGCATACAAGAAGTTTTATTTTAATATATGTTTCACTAGGATTCTTAGAAATCATTATTAAAGAGTAACTTTTTTTGATGAAAGTATAATAACATTAGAAATTGAAACAAATTAACAAAACAGAACTTGAGCACAGACCAAGAACATACCAGCTAGAAATTTAAAACCAAATCTTAACTTTTAGCTATTAAAACAAAAACTAAAATTGCAGAATATAAAGGCAATAACACTATCAGATCTTTTGTAGTATCTGGTAAAATGTTCAGGTGAAAAATTAGTATTATTATGTATCTAGCTTACAAGAAAAAGGAAAAAAATGGAAGCAAAGGGGAACATTGAGTTTACAAAATAATTAAAGAACAACAAATCATAACAAAGGAATGGAGAAGAAATTAATTAAAAAAAATAAAAGCTAGCAAAAATTTATGAAACAGAAATCAGAAAAGAAAATCAAAGTTTAAGCACATATGAAAGTGAATGTCAGAATATAAAATATATTGTATATTATATAAATATGAGAGTATAAAAGACTTATTTTTGACTACTTGCTTTAGCTCCGTATCAATTAATTTAAAAACTTGGAGTTGAAAAACTGTCCAAATGAGATGGACATCTAAAGGAACAATTCTAAAGAACTGCTTGAGAAAATTAAGAAGTACCCTTAAGAAAAGTTATGTCCAGATGTTTTACAGGTGCCTTCTTTTTCATTAGGAAAGGAACAGCTCTAATTATATTTAAAGCAAAGAGGAGGGGCAAAATAGGGGTGTGGGGTTAAGTGATATAAACTACTATGTTTAAAATAGATAAGTAATAAGGATATATTGTATAGCATCGGGGATTATAGCCATTATTTTCTGAAAAGTTTTAATGAATTATAATCTGAAAAAATACTGAATCACTATGTTGTAGACTTGAAATTAATATAATACTGTAGATCAATTATACTTCAATAAATAACTAAATTCATATATCTCTAGATCATAGAGAAAAGTAAAAATTTATAAGAATGATTTTTAGGATAGGAAAATCACAAAAGGTTAAAAACAGTAAAGAATAAATTGAAAAAATTACTAATGAACATTACTTATGACTATAAGTCCAATAATGCTAAATGAATAATATATTAATACATAAGTATTTTAAAAATGTAAAGATTCTTCAGTATTGGGACATTTTTAGCTTTATTGATTCAAAAGAAAAAAGGGAGGTGCTTTTGTACACTAATTAATGAAAATACACTTATAGACACTCCACCTAAAATAAGGGAAAGATTTAGAAAAAATAGATGTCTTTAAGGAATAATTGGGTAGCATATAAGAAACTGAATTATTTCACCTTAATATCATCATTCTGCCTTCTCCAAAAACAAAACTATTTTGAAGATTTTCTTGATAGTACTCGGTGATCCAATTACACATGCAGTATATAAATAAGAATATTTTTGCCAGATGGTGTTACTGTATTTGTGCAAACTCTGAAGACTCAAACCGTATGGTTGGAAACTATAAGAAACTGTATTAAAGTGGTTAGCTACACAACTATAAAGTCCATAATCTGTGTATAATAACAGATAAAATAAAATGAGAAAAAAGATTTCATTTGCAACATATCCTGAAAGAAAAGAGAAAGAGAGAAGTACAAAGGGAGGAAAAAGGGAAGAGAAAAGATGATAGATAATATATGGTGACGGTATACTTAGAAACTGCAGATATACAAAGAAAACTTGAAATATTTGTGTAAGACATGAAATGAGACTTGAGCAAGTGTAATCATAAACAATGTTTTTGATTAGAACTCCTTCATATTTAAGTATGTCATTTTTCCCCTCAATCTGAAATGCATGTATCAAATTGTTTCTGGGACTCAACAGTTCTGTTAAAATTCTTAACAAAAAATATTTTTGAAAAGGCCAGGATAGTCTAAAGAGAAAATGAGTAGAAGGTAAGTAGTCTCATTAGGTAACTGAAAGATGCTTAAAGCTTTGATAATTAAAACAGTTTCATATTGGCCCCAAAATAGGCAGACATTCATGGTGCCAATCGGCAAATTAAGAAGTAAACATGAACAAGTGTTTGAAGATAGCATATGATGAACTGCCATTTGCAATTAGTGAATAAAATACAGATGCTCTGTAAATGTCAGATACATGGCTAGCCATTAGAAAGAGATAATGCTGATTTTTAATTCCTCTTGAAACAAACATTAACTGCAAATGAACCAAATAGTTAAATATTAAAAATAGAATCTATAATGGTGCTGTAATAAAACAATATATATTTTTTTAATTTTTTTATTTTTTTTAAATTTTAAAATCTTTAATTCTTACATGCGTTCCCAAACATGAACCCCCCTCCCACCTCCCTCCCCACAACATCTCTCTGGGTCATCCCTATGCACCTGCCCCAAGCAAGCTGCACCCTACGTCAGACATGGACTGGCGATTCAATTCTTACATGACAGTATACAAGTTAGAATTCCCATTCTCCCAAATCATTCCCACCCTCTCCCTCTCCCTCTGAGTCCAAAAGTCCGTTATACACATCTGTGTCTTTTTTCCTGTCTTGCATACAGGGTCGTCATTGCCATCTTCCTAAATTCCATATATATGTGTTAGTATACTGTATTGGTGTTTTTCTTTCTGGCTTACTTCACTCTGTATAATTGGCTCCAGTTTCATCCATCTCATCAGAACTGATTCAAATGAATTCTTTTTAACGGCTGAGTAATACTCCATTGTGTATATGTACCACAGCTTTCTTATCCATTCATCTGCTGATGGACATCTAGGTTGTTTCCATGTCCTGGCTATTATAAACAGTGCTGCAATGAACATTGGGGTACATGTGTCTCTTTCAATTCTGGTTTCCTCCGTGTGTATGCCCAGAAGTGGGATTGCTGGGTCATAAGGTAGTTCTATTTGCAATTTTTTAAGGAATCTCCACACTGTTCTCCATAGTGGCTGTACTAGTTTGCATTACCACCAACAGTGTAGGAGGGTTCCCTTTTCTCCACACCCTCTCCAGCATTTATTGGCTTGCAGATTTTTGGATCGCAGCCATTCTGACTGGTGTAAAGTGGTACCTCATTGTGGTTTTGATTTACATTTCCCTAATAATGAGTGATGTTGATAATCTTTTCATGTGTTTGTTAGCCATCCGTATGTCTTCTTTGGAGAAATGTCTATTTAGTTCTTTGGCCCATTTTTTGATTTGGGTCGTTTATTTTTCTGGAATTGAGCTGCATAAGTTGGTTGTATATTTTTGAGATTAGTTGTTTGTCAGTTGCTTCATTTGCTATTATTTTCTCCCATTCAGAAGGCTGTCTTTTCACCTTGCTTGTATTTTCCTTTGTTGTGCAGAAGCTTTTAATTTTAATTAGATCCCATTTGTTTATTTTTGCTTTTATTTCCAGTATTCTGGGAGGTGACATAGAGGATCCTGCTGTGATTATGTCTGAGAGTGTTTTGCCTATGTTCTCCTCGGGAGTTTTATTTTTCTGACTTACATTTAGACCTTTAATCCATTTAGAGAGAGTATTAGGAGCTTAAAATCAATGCATATAGTAAACGTATGGCAGATAATAAAATCAACACACATGAGAATCGCTTGGATTCCTATACGAATAATGAGAAAGTATAGAAAAAGAAATTAAGGAAAACAATTTCCATTCACACATTGGCAACGAAAAAAGAATAAAATACCTTAGGAATATATCTAGCTAAAGAAACCTAAAGACATTATTATACGAAATACTTAAAACACTGATGAAAGAAATCAAAGAGGACACTAATAACTGGAAGAAATATCACCAATGTTCATGGATCGGAAAGAAATCATAAGTGAAAATGAGTATGACTCAAAGCAATTTACAATTTAATGCAATCCCTGTCAAGTACCAGCCACATTTTTCACAGAACTAGAACAATAATTCAAGATTGTAGGATACACAAACCTCGAATAGCCATAAGCAATCAATGAACGAAAGAAGAATGGAACTGGAGGAATGAGACTTGCTGACTTCAGGCTCTTACTACACAGCACAGTCATCAAGACAGTCATGGTACTGGCCAAAGAACAGACATATAGATCATGGAACAAATAGAAAGCCAGAGATAATCCACACATATGGACACTTAATCTTGGACAAAGGAGCTAACGGCAATTAGTACATGGACGTTAAAGACAATCTCTTTAACAAGTGGTGCTGGGAAATACTGGTCAACCACTTGTTAAAGAATGAAAGCTAGATACATTTTTAACAACTCGCGCCCCTACAATAATAAAGCTC
>NW_017191720.1:0-10653 GCF_001704415.2 Capra hircus
TTTTCCCGACCACGCAGGGAAAGGATTCCCTCGTCTCAAGCCAGGAGGCGGAAACTGGCTCCTCTGGATGTGTGGCGGACTCTAATGCTTCTCTTGTGTGGAGACCGGTATGTCGGGGAACTTCTTGAGTTGCAGCAAGGGTGTGAAGAACCCTTTGGAAGTTTCAGAGGTTAGGTGTGATAAGCCTCGAGACACCTCAGCGGAAATGGGCCTCATCTCGCCTGGAGGGCAGAACCTCCTAGATTTTCTCGAGTTGCAGCAGGCTCTAGACTTACGACGGGGACCTCAGGGACCCGCTCTGCTGGCCTCAGAAAAGGCCAGTCCCCATTCGAGTTGCTTGGGGGGCCTCTCGGATTCCTCTCCGTCGATGCGGGGGCCTAAGACCTTGTGTGGAGTCGATGCCGGAACCTGAGGATTCCTCTCCAGTGTGAAATGGATCTGGGGTACTTGTGGAGTCTCCCAGGGGAGTCAGTCCTCGTCTCGAGTGGGGCATGCATGTGCGCTTTCCTCCGAGCAGTAGCAGCATGTCACGCTACCCTTCGCGTGGATCAAGGGATAAGGGGCTTTCCCTCAAGGCTTTCCCACGAGGCTTTCCCACGAGGCTTCCCACAGGGCTGTCCCACGAGGCCACGAGGCTTTCCACAGGCGGCCACGTGGTGTGAGTCGATCCTCGGCTTGAAAGTCGAGGCATTGCAGGGAAAACAGGATTCCCTGGAATGGACTGAGACATCTGGGGACTCTGAGAATGCTTCACGACCCTGGAGTTCCTCTCGCCTTTCCTGTGGAGAGCGCCTCCTCTTAAGATGCGACGGGAACACCGGGAATTCTTTCCCCACCACGCAGGGAAAGGATCCCTCCTCTCGAGCTAGGAGGCAGAAACGGGGCTCCTCTGGATGTGGGCGGGACTCTCGTGCTTCCTCTCGAGTGGAGATGGGTATGTCGGGGATCTTCTTGAGTTGCAGCAAGGGTGTGAAGTACCCTTTGGAAATTCCAGAGGTTAGGTGTGATTAGCCTCGAGACGCCTTAGCGGAAATGTGCCTCATCTCGCGCCTGGAGGGGAGAACCGGCTGGATGTTCTCGAGTTGCGGCAGGTGCTCTCGACTTACGACAGGGACCTCAGGGACCCGCTCTGGTGGCCTCAGGAAAGGCCAGTCCCCATGCGAGTAGCTCGCAGGCCTCTCGGGATTCCTCTCCCGTCGATGTCGGGGCCAAAGATCTTGTGTGGAATCGGTGCCGGAACCTGAGGATTCCTATCCAGTGCAGACATGGATCTTGGGGTACTTCTGGTGTCTCCCCAGGGTAGTCAGTCCTCGTCTCGAGTGGGGGCATGCACGTGTGCTTTCCTCCCGAGCTCTTAGCAGCAGTGTCGATGCTTCCCTTCGCGTGGATCAAGGGATCTGTGGCTTTCCCTCGTGGCTTTCCCACGAGTCTTTCCCACGAGGCTTTCCCAAAGGGCGGTCCACGAGGCTTTCCCACAAGGCTTTCCCACAGGCTGTCCCACGTTCCACCGTGGTGTGAGTCGATCCTCGGCTTGAAAGTCGAGGCAGTGCAGGGAAAACAGGTTTCCCTGGAATGGACGGAGACATCTGGGGGACTCTGGGAATGGTGGTAGGACCCTGGAGTTCCTCTCGCCTTGCCTGTGGAGAGCGCCTCCTCTTGAGATGCGACGGAAACGCCCTGAATTCTTTCCCGAGCACGCAGGGAATGGATCCCTCCTCTCGAGCTAGGAGGCGGAAATGGGGCTACTGTGGATGTGGGTGAGATTCTCGTGCTTCCTCTCGAGTGGAGACGGGTATGTCGGGGAACGTTCTTGAGTTGCAGCAAGGGTGTGAAAGACCCTTTCGAAGTTCCAGAGGTTAGGTATGATTAGCCTCAAGACGCCTCAGCGGAATGAGCCTCATCTCGCCTGGAGGGGAGAACCTCCTGGATTTTCTCGAGTTGCGGCAGGTGCTCTCGACTTACGACGGGGACCTCAGGGACCCGCTCTGGTAGCCTCAGTAAAGGCCATTCCCCATGCGAGTTGCTCGGGGGCCTCTCGGGACTCTTCTCCCTTCGATGCCGGGGCCTAAGACCTTGTGTGGAGTGGGTACCGGAACGTGAGGATTCCTCTCCAGTGCTGACATGGATCTTGGGGTACTTCTGGAGTCTCCCCAGGGCAGTCAGTCCACTACTCGAGTGGGGGCATGCAGGTGCACATTTCTCCCGAGCTGTAGCAGCTGTGTCGCGCTTCCCTTCACGTGGATAAAGGGATCTTTGTCTTTCCCTCGAGGCTTTCCCACGAGGCTTTCCCACGAGGCTTTCCCACAGGGCTGTCCCACGTGCCACCGTGGTGTGAGTCAATCTTCGGCTTGAAAGTCGAGGCAGTGCAGGGAAAACAGGTTTCCCTGGAATGGACGGAGACATCTGGTTGACTCTGGGAATGGTGGCACGACCCTGGAGTTCCTCTGGCCTTTCCTGTGGAGAGCGCCTCCTCTTGAGATGCGACGGGAACGCCGGGAATTCTTTTCCCGACCACGCAAGGAAAGGATCCCTCCTCTCGAGTTAGGAGGCGGAAGCAGGGGTTCCTCTGGATGTGGGTGGGACCTCTCGTGCTTCCTCTCAAGTGGAGACGGGAATGTCGGGGAACTTCTTGAGTTGCAGCAATGGTGTGAAGGAACATTTGGAAGTTCCAGATGTTAGAAGTGATTAGCCTCGAGACGCCTCAGCGGAAATGGGCCTCATCTCGCCTGGAGGGGAGAACCTCCTGGATTTTCTCGAGTTGCGGCAGGTGCTCTCGACTTACGACTGGGACATCAGAGACCCGCTCTGGTGGCCTCAGGAAAGGCCAGTCCACATGCGAGATGCTCGGGGGCCTCTCGGGATTCCTCTCCCGTCGATGCCCGGGCCTAAGACCTTGGGTGGAGTCGGTGCCGGAACGTGAGGATTCCTCTCCAGTGCTGACATGGATCTTGGGGTACTTCTGGAGTCTCCCCAGGGGAGTCAGTCCTCGTCTCGAGTGGGGGCATGGATGTGCGCTTTCCTCCCGAGCTGTAAGCAGCAGTGTCACGCTTCCCTTCGCGTGGATCAAGAGATCAGGGGCTTTCCCTCGAGGCTTTCCCACGAGGCTTTCCCACAGGGATGTCCCACGTGCCACTGTGGTGTGAGTCGATCCTCGGCTTGAAAGTGGAGGCAGTGCAGGGAAAACAGGTTTACCTGTAATGGATGGAGACATCTGGTTGACTCGGGAATGGTGGCACGACCCTGGAGTTCCTCTCGCCTTTCCTGTGAAGAGCGCCTCCTCTTGAGATGCGACAGGAACGCCGGGAATTCTTTCCCGACCACGCAGGGAAAGGATCCCTCCTCTCGAGCTAGGAGAACGGAAACGGGGCTCCTCTGGATGTGGCCGAGACTCTCGTGCTTCCTCTCGAGTGGAGACTGGAATGTCGGTGAACTTCTTGAGTTGCAGCAAGGGTGTGAAGGACCCTTTAGAAGTTCCAGAGTTTAGGTGTGAATAGCCTCGAGACGCCTCAGCGGAAATGGGCCTCATCTCGCCTGTAGGGGAGAACCTTCTGGATTCTCTCGAGATGCAGCAGGTGCTATCGACTTACGACGGAGACCTCAGGGACCCGCTCTGTTGGCCTCAGGAAAGGCCAGTCCCCAAGCGAGTTGCTCATGGGCCTCTCGGGATTCCTCTCCCGTCGATGACGGAGCCTAAGACCTTGTGTGGTGTCGGTGCCGGAACCTGAGGATTCTTCTCCAGTGCAGACATGGATCTTGGGGTTCTTATGTAGTCTCCCCAGGGGAGTCAGTCCTCCTCTCGTGTGGGGGCATGCACGTGCGCTTTCCTCCAGAGCTGTAGCAGCAGTGTCATGCTTCCCTTTGCTTGGATCAAGGGATCTGTGGCTTTCCCTCGAGGCTTTCCCAAGAGGCTTTCCCACGAGGCTTTCCCACAGGGCTGTCCCACGTGCCACCGTGGTGTGAGTTGATCCTCGGCTTGAAAGTCGAGGCAGTGCAGGGAAAACAGGTTTCCCTGGAATGGACTGAGACCTCTAGGGGACTTTGGGAATCGTAGCACGATCCTGGAGTTCTTCTCGCCTTTCCTGTGGAGAGCGCCTCCTCTTGAGATGCTACCGGTACGCCGGGAATTCTTTCCCGACCACGCTGGGAGAGGATCCCTCCTCTCAAGCTAGGAGGCGGAAACGGGGCTCCTCTCTATGTGGGCGGGACTCTCGTGTTTCCTCTCGGGTGGAGTTGGGTATGTAGGGGAACTTCTTGAGTTGCAGCAAGGGTGTGAAGGACCCTTTGGAAGTTTCAGAGGTTAGGTGTGATTAGCTTCGAGATGCCTCAGGGGAAATGGACCTCATTTCGCCTGGAGGGGAGAACCTCCTGGATTTTCTCTAGTTGCAGCAGGTGCTCTAAACTTACCACGGGGACATCAGGGACCTGTTCTGGTGGCCTCAGAAAAGGCCAGTCCACATGTGAGTTGCTTGGGGGCCTCTCGGGATTCCTCTCCCGACGATGCTGGGGCCTAAGACCTTGAGTGGAGTCGGTGCCGGAATCTGAGGATACCTCTCCAGTGCTGACATGGATCTTGGGGTACTTCTGGTATCTCCCCAGGGGAGTCAGTCCTCGTCTCGGGTGGGGGCATGCACGTGCGCTTTCCTCCCGAGCTGAAGCAGCAGTGTCACGCTTCCATTCGCGTGGAACAAGGGATCTGTGGCATTCCCTCGAGGCTTTCCCACGAGGTTTCCCACGAGGCTTTCCCACAGTGCTGTCCCACGTGTCACCATGGTGTGAGTCGATCCTCGGCTTGAAAGTTAAAACAGTGCAGGGAAAACAGGTTTCCCTGGAATGGACTGAGACATCTGGGGGACTCTGGGAATGGTGGCATGGCCCTGGAGTTCTTCTCGCCTTTCCTGTGGAGAGCGCCTCCGCTTGAGATGCGACGGGAACGCCGGGAATTCTTTCCCGAACACGCAGGGAAAGGATCCCTCCTCTCGAGCTAGGAGGTGGAAACGGGGCTCCTCTGGATGTGGTCGGGACTCTCGTGCTTCCTCTCGAGTGGAGACGGGTATATCGGGGAACTTCTTGAGTTGCAGCAAGGGTGTGAAGGACCCTTTGGAAGTTCCAGAGGTCTGGTGTGATTAGCCTCAGGACGCCTCAGCGGAAATGGGCCTCATCTCGCCTGGAAGGTAGAACCTCCTGGATTTTCTCGAGTTGTGGCAGGTGCACTAGACTTACGACGGGGACCTCAGGGACGCGCTCTGGTGGCCTCGGGAAAGGCCATTTCCTTGCGAGTTACTCGGGGGGCCTTTTGGGATTCCTCGCCAGTCGATGCCAGGGCCTAAGACCTTGTGTGGAGTCGGTGCCAGAACCTGAGGATTCCTCTCCAGTGCTGACATGGATCTTGGGGTACTTCTGGAGTCTCCCAGGGAGTCAGTCCTTCGTCTCGTGTTGGGCATGCAAGTGCACTTTCCTCCCGAGCTGTAGCAGCAGTGTCGCGCTTCCCTTCGCGTGGATCAAGGGATCTGTGTCTTTCCCTCAAGGCTTTCCCCACGAGGGCTTTCCCACAGGGCTGTCCCACGCGCCACCGTGGTGTGATTCGATCCTCGGCTTGAAAGTCGACGCAGTGCAGGGAAAACAGGTTTCCCTGGAATGGACTGAGACTTCCAGAGGATTCTGGGAATGGTGGCTCGTCCGTGGAGTTCCTCTCGCCTTTCCTGTGGAGCCCGCCTCCTCTTGAGATGTGACGGGAACACCGGGAATTCTATCCCGACCACGGAGGGAAAGGATCCCTGCTCTGGAGCTAGGAGGCGGAAACGGGGCTCCTCTGGATGTGGGCGGGACTCTCGTGCTTCCTCTCGAGTGGAGACGGGTATGTCGGGGTACTTCTTGAGTTGCATTAAGGGTGTGAAGGACTCTTTGTAAGTTCCAGAGGTAAGGTGTGATTAGCCTCGAGATACCTCAGCGGAAATGGGAATCAGCTCGCCTGGAGAGGAGAACCTCCTGGATTTTCTCGAGTTGCAGCAGGTGCTCTCGACTTTCGACAGGGACCGCAGGGACCCACTGTGGTGGCCTCAGGACAGATCAGTCCCCATGCAAGTTGTTCTGGGGCCTCTCGGGATTCCTCTCACGTGAATGCAGGGGCCTAAGACCTTGTGTGGAGTCGGTGCCAGAACCTGCGGATTCCTCTCCAGTGCTGACATGGATCTTGGGTACTTCTGGAGTCTCCCCAGGGGTGTCAGTCCTCGTCTCGAGTGGGGCCATGCACGTGCGCTTTCCTCCCGAGCTTTAGCAGCAGTGTCACGCTTCCCTTCGCGTGAATCAAGGGATCTGTGGATTTCCCATCGAGGCTTTCCCACGAGGCTTTCCCACAGGGCTGCCCCACGTGCACTGTGGTGTGAGTTCGATCCTCGGCTTGAAAGTCGAGGCAGTGCAGGGAAACACAGGTTTCCCTGGAATGGACTGAGACATCCTGGGGACTCTGGCAATGGTGGCACGAACCTGGAGTTCCTCTCGCTTTTCCTCTGGAGAGCCGCCTCCTCTTGAGATGCGACGGGAACGCCGCGAATTCTTTCCCCACCACGCAGGGAAAGGATCAAACCTCTCGGAGCTAGGAGGCGGAAACGTGGGCTCCTCTTGATGTGGGCGGGCACTTTCCTGCTTCCTCTCGAGTGGAGACGGGTATGTCGGGGTACTTCTTGAGTTGCAGCAAGGGTGTGAAGGACCCTTTGGAAGTTCCAGAGGTAAGGTGTGATTAGCCTCGAGATACCTCAGCGGAAATGGGTCTCATGTCGCCTGGAGGGGAGAACCTCCTGGATTTTCTCGAGTTGCGGCAGGTGCTCTCGACTTACGACGGGGACCTCAGGGACCCACTCTGGTGGCCTCAGGAAAGGCCAGTCCCCATGCGAGTTGCTCGGGGCCTCTCGGGATTCCTCTCCCGTCGATGCCGGGGCCTAAGACCTTGTGTGGAGTCAGTGCCGGAACCTGAGGATTCCTCTCCAGTGCCGACATGGATCTCGGGGACTTCTGTAGTCTCCCCAGAGGCGTAAGTCCTCGTCTCGAGTGGGGCCATGCACGTGCGCTTTCCTCCCGAGCTGTAGCAGCAGTGTCACGCTTCCCTTTTCGGTGGATCAAGGGATCTGTGGCTTTCCCTCTAGACTTTCCCATGAGGCTTTCCCACGAGGCTTTCCCACAGTGCTTTCCCACGTGCCACAGTGGTGTGAGTCGATCTTCGGCTTGAAAGTCGAGGCAGTGCAGGGAAACCAGGTTCCCTGGAATGGACTGAGACATCTGGGGGACTCTGGCAATGGTGGCACGAACCTGGAGTTCCTCTCGCTTTTCCTCTGGAGAGCGCCTCCTCTTGAGATGCGACGGGAACGCCGCGAATTCTTTCCCCACCACGCAGGGAAAGGATCAAACCTCTCGTGTTAGGAGGCGGAAACGTGGCTCCTCTTGATGTGGGCGGCACTTTCCTGCTTCCTCTCGAGTGGTGACTGGTATGTCGGCGGAACTTCTTGAGTTGCAGCAAGGGTGTGAAGGACCCTTTGGAAGTTCCAGAGGTAAGGTGTGATTAGCCTCGAGATCCCTCAGCGGAAATGGGCTTCATGTCGCCTTAGAGGGGAGAACCTCCTGGATTTTCTCGAGTTGCGGCATGTGCTCTCGACTTACGACGGGGACCTCAGGGACCCACTCTGGTGGCCTCAGGAAAGGCCAGTCCCCATGCCGAGTTGCTCGGGGGCTTCTCGGGATTCCTCTCCCGTCGATGCCGGGGCCTAAGACCTTGTGTGGAGTCAGTGCCGGAACCTGAGGATTCCTCTCCAGTGCCGACATGGATCTTCCGGGACTTCTGGAATCTCCCCAGAGGCGTAAGTCCTCGTCTCGAGTGGGGGCATGCACGTCCGCTTTCCTCCCGAGCTTAGCAGCAGTGTCACGCTTCCCCTTTTCGTGGATCAAGGGATCTGTGGCTTTCCATCTAGACTTTCCCATGAGGCTTTCCCACGAGGCTTTCCCACAGGGCTTTCCCACGTGCCACGGTGGTGTGAGTCGATCCTCGGCTTTAAAGTTGAGGCAGTGAAGGGAAAACCAGTTTTCCCAGGAATGGACTGAGACATCTGGGGACTCAGAGAATGGTGGCACGACCCTGGAGTTCCTCTCGCCTTTCCTGTGGAGAGCGCCTCCTCTTGAGAAGCGACGTAACGCCCGGCGAATTCTTTCCCCTACCACGCAGGGAAAGTATCCCTCCTCTCTAGATAGCAGGCGGAAACGGGGGCCACTCTGGATATGTGCGGGACTCTCGGATTCCTCTTGAGTGGAGACGGGTATTTCGGGGAACTTCTTGAGTTGCAGCAAGGGTGTGAAGGACCCTTTGGAAGTTCCAGAGTTAAAGTGTGATTACCCCTAGTTGCCTCAACGGAAATGGGCCTCATCTCGCCTGGAGGGAGAACCTCCTGGATTTCTCGAGATGCGGCAGGTGTTCTCGACTTACGACGGGGGACCTCAGGGATCCGCTCTGGTGGCCTCAGAAAGGCCAGTCCCCATGCGAGTTGCTCGGGGACCTCTCGGATTCCTTCTCCGTCGATGCTGGGGCCTAAGACCTTGTGTGGAGTCAGTGCCGGAACCTGAGGATTCCTCTCCAGTGCAAACATGGATCTTTGGGTACTTCTGGAGTCTCCCCAGGGCAGTCAGTCCTCGTCTCGAGAGGGGGGCATGCACGTGCGCTTTCCTCCCGAGCTGTAGTAGCAGTGTCGTGCTCCCTTCGCGTGGATCAAGGATCTGTGTCTTTCCCTCGAGGCTTTCCACGAGGCTTTCCCACAGGGCTGCTCCCACGTGCCACGAGATGTGAGTCGATCTTCGGCTTGAAAGTCGAGGCAGTGCAGGGAAAAAGATTTCCTGGAATGGACTGAGACATCCAGGGGACTCTGGAATGGTGGCACGACCTGGAGCTTCCTCTCGCCTTTCCTGTGGAGAGCACCTCCTCTTGAGATGCAACGGAACGCCGGGAATTCTTTCCGACCACGCTGGGAAAGGATCCCCCCCTCGAGCTAGGAGGCGGAAACGGGGCTCCTCTGGATGTGGGCGGGACTCTCGTGCTTCCTCTCGAGTGGAGACGGGTATGTCGGGGAACTTCTTGAGTTGCAGCAGAGGTGTGAAGGACCCTTTGGAAGTTCCAGATGTTAGATGTGATTAGCCTCGAGACGCCTCAGCGGAAAAGGGGCCTCATCTCGAATGCAGGGGAGAACCTCCTGGATTTTCTCGAGTTGCGGCAGGTGCTCTCGACTTACGACGGGGACCTCAGGGACCCGATCTGGTGGCCTCAGGAAAGGCCAGTCCCCATAAGAGTTGCTCGGGGGCCCTCTCGGGATTCCTCTCCCGTCGATGCCGGGCCTAAGACCTTGTGTGGAGTCGGTGCGGGAACCTGAGGATTCCTCTCCAGTGCTGACATGGATCTTGGGTACTTCTGGAGTCTCCCCATGGAGTCAGTCCTCGTCTCGTTTGGGTGCATGCACGTGCGCTTTTCTCCGAGCTGTAGCAGCAGTGTCACTCTTCCCTACGCGTGGATCAAGGGATCTGTGGCTTTCCCTCGAGCTTTCCCACGAGGCTTTCCCACGAGGCTTTCCCACAGGGCTGTCCAACGTGCCATCCGGGTGTGAGTCCATCCTCGCTTGAAAGTCGACTCAGTGCAGGGAAAACAGGTTTCCCTGGAATGGACTGAAACATCTGGGGACTCTGGAATGGGGCCTGATACTGGAGTTCCTCTCGCCTTTCCTGTGGAGAGCGCCTACTCTTGAGATGAGACGGGAACGCTAGGAATTCTTTCCCGACCACGCAGGGAAAGGATCCCTCCTCTCGAGCTAGGAGGCGGAAACGGGGCTCCTCTTTATGTGGCGGGACAATCGTGCTTCCTCTCGAGTGGAAACGGGTATGTCGGGGAAACTTCTTGAGTTGCAGAAAAGAGTGTGAAAGACCCTTTGGAACTTCCAGAGGTTAGGTGTGATTAGCCTCGAGACGTCTCAGCAGAAATGGGCCTCATCTCCCGCGGGAAGGGAGAACCTCCTGGATTTTCTCGAGTTGCGGCAGGCGCTCTCGACTTACGACGGGCTCCTCAGGGACCAGCTCTGGTGGCCTCAGGAAAGTCCAATCCCATGCTAGTTGCTCGGGGCCTTTCGGGATTCCTCTCCATCGATTCCCAGGCCTAAGACCTTCTGCGGTGTCGGTGCCGGAACCTGAGGATTCCTCTCCAGTGCTGACATGGATCTTGGGTACTTCTGGAATAGCCCCAGGGGAGTCAGTCCTCGTCTTGAGTGGGGCATGCACGTGTGCTTTCCTCCGAGCTGTATCAGCAGTGTCACACTTCCCTTCCGTGGATCAAGGAATCTGTGGCTTTCCTCGAGGCTTTCCCAGCAGTCTTTCCCAAGAGGCTTTCCCACAGGGCTGTCCTACGTGCCACCGTGGTGTGATTCGATCCTCGGCTTGAAAGTCGAGGCAGTGCAGGAAAAACAGGTTTCCCTGGAATGGACTGAGACATCTGCGGGACTCTGGGAATGGTGGCACGACCCTTGAGTCCCTCTCGCCTTTCAGGTGGAGAGCGCCTCCTCTGAGATGCAAATGGGAACGCCGGAATTCTTTCTCGACCCTGCAGGGAAAGATCCCACCTCTCGAGCTAAGGAGGCG
>NW_017191721.1:0-10653 GCF_001704415.2 Capra hircus
CACCTGCCGCAACTCGAGAAAATCCAGGAGGTTCTCCCTCCAGGCGAGATGAGGCCCATTCCAATGAGGTGTCTCGAGGCTAATTACATCTAATCTCTGGAACTTCCAAAGGTCCTTCACACCCTTGCTGCAACTCAAGAAGTTCCCCGACATTCCCATCTCCACTCGAGAGGAAACACGAGGGTCCTGCCCACATCAGAGTAGCCCCCGTTTTCATCCTCCTAGCTAGAGATGAGGGATCCTTTTCCCTGCTTTGGTCGGGAAGAACTTCCGGCATTCCCGTCGCATCTCAGGTGGAGGCGCTCTCCACAGGAAGGAGAGAGGAACTCCATGGTCGTGCCACCATTCCAAGTGTCCCCAGATGTCTCAGTCCATTCCAGAGGATCTTGTTTTACAGAGTGCTTAAAACTTTCATGCGAGGATCGCCTCACACCACGGTGGCACGGGGAAAGCCCTGTGGGAAAGCCTCGTGGGAAATCCTCTAGGAAAAGCCTAGAGGAAAAGCCACAGATCCATTGATCCACGCGACGGGAAGCATGACACTGCTGCTACAGCTCGGGAGGAAAGAGCATGCACATGCCCCCACTCGAGACGAGGACTGATTCCCCTTGGGAGACTTCAGAAGTATCCCAAAAACATGTCAGCACTGGAGAGGAATACTCAGGTTCTGGCCCCCACTCCACCGAAAGGTCTTGGGCCCCGGCATCTACCGGTGAGGAATCCCGAGAGGCCCTCTAGCAACTCGCATGGGGACTGGTCTTCCTAAGGCCAACAGAACGGGTCCCTGAGGTCCCCGTCGTAAGTCGAGAGCACCTGCCACAACTCGAGAAAATGAAGGAGATTCTCCCCTTCAGGCGAGATGAGGCCCATTTCCACTGAGACGTCTCGAGGCTAATCACACCTAACCTCTGGAACTTCCAAAGGGTCCTTCACACCCTTGTTGCAACTCAAGAAGATCCAGGAGAGACCCGTCGCCACTACATAGGAATCACCAGGGTACCACCCACATCCAGAGGAGCCCCAATTCCCCCTCCTAGCTCAATGTGAGGGATGCTTTCCCTGATTGGCCGGGAAAGAATTCCTGTCGTACCTGTCGCATCTCAAGAGGAGGCACGCTCCACAAGAAAGGTGAGAGGAACTCCAGGGTCGTTCCACCATTCCAAGAGTCCCCAGATGACTCAGTCCTTTCCAGAGGAACTTGTTTAGCCCTGCACTGCCTCGACGTTCACGCGGAGGACCGACTCACACGATGGTGGCACGTGGGACAGCCCTGTGGGAAAGCCTCGTGGGAAAGTCTCGTGGGAAAGCCTCGAGGGAAAACAAGAAAACCCCTTGATCAACCCAACGGGAAAATTGACTCTGCTCCTAATGCTCGGGAGAAAAGCGCACGTGCATGCCCCCATTGGAGACGAAGATGACTCCCCTGTGGAGACTCCAGTAGTACCCCAAGATCCATGTCAGCACTGGAGAGGAAACCTCAGGTTCGGGCACCGACTCCAAACAAGGTCTTAGGCCCCGTCATCAACCGGAGAGGAATCCCGAGAGGCCCTTAGCAACTCGCAAGTGGACTGGCATTTCCTGAGCGGACCAGAGCGGGTTACATAAGTCCTGGTCGTAACTGGAGAGCACCTGCTGAAACTCGAGAAAATCCAGGAGGTTCTCCCCTGCAGGCGAGATGAGGCCCATTTCTGCTGAGGCGTCTCGAGTCTAATCACACCTAACCTCTGGAACTTCCAAAGGGTCCTTCACACCCTTGCTGCAACTCAAGAAGTTCCCCGACATACCCGTCTCCACACGAGAGGAAGCACCAGAGACCCGCCCACATCCAGAGGAGCCCCGTTTCCGCCTCCTAGCTCGAGAGGAGGGATCCTTTCCCTGCGTAGTCAGGAAAGAATTCCTGGCGTTCCTGGCGCATCTCAAGAGGAGGCGCTCTCCACAGGAAAGGCGAGAGGAACTCCAGGGTCGTGCCACCATTCCCAGAGTCCCCCAGATGTCTCAGTCCATTCCAGGGAAACCTGATTTCCCTGCACTGCCTCGAATTTCTAGCCGAGGATCGACTCACACCACGATGGCACGTGGGACAGCCCTGTGGGAAAGCCTCGTGGGAAAGCCATGAGGGAAAGCCACAGATCCCTTGATCCAAGCGAAGGGAAGCGTGACAGTTCTGCTACAGCTCGGGAGGAAAGCGAACGTGCATGCCCCCACTCGAGACGAGGACTGACTCCCCTGGGGAGACTCCAGAAGTACCGCAAGATGCATGTCAGCACTGGAGAGGAATCCTCAGGTTCCGCACCGACTCCACACAAGGTCTTAGGCCCCGACGTCGAAGGGAGAGGAATCCCGAGAGGCCCCCGAGCAACTCGCATGGGGACTGGCCTTTCCTGAGGCCACCAGAGCGGGTCCCTGAGGTCCCCGTCGTAAGTCAAGAGCACCTGCCGCAACTCGAGAAAATCCAGGAGGTTCTCCCCTCCAGGCGAGATGAGGCCCATTTCCGCTCAGGCGTCTCGAGGCTAATCACACCTAACCCCTGGAACTTCCAAAGGGTTCTTCACACCCTTGCTACAACTCTAGAAGTTCCCCAACATACCTGACTCCACTCGAGAGGAAGCACGAGAGTCCCGCCCACATCCAGAGGAGCTCCGTTTCCGCCTCGTACCACGCGGTCAGGTATCCTTTCCCTGTATGTTCCGGAAAGAATTCCCGGTGTTCCCGTCGCATCTCATGAGGAGGCGCTCTCCACAGGAAAGGCGAGAGAAACTCCAGTGTCGTGCCATCATTCCAAGAGTCCCCCAGATATCTCAGTGTGCCGGGGTCCAGCCCCGCTGGATCCAGGGAATTCGATGGATGGACGGCGTTGACGTGGAAAGTCTTGTGTATTTATTAATGTAAGATGAGATTAAGAAATTATAGGGTAGTAAGAAGATTAACTGGAGGAAAAAGGCTGAATAGCTAGGTTTACAAGGAAGGCCAATAAAATTCCCGACAAGGAATTTTCTGGCGGACTCTGGGAATGGTGGCACGACCCTCGAGTTCCTCTTGCCTTTCCTGTGGAGAGCGCCTCCTCTTGAGATGCGCTGGGAACGTCGGGAATTCTTTCCCGACCACGCAGGGAAAGGATCCCTCCTCTCGAGCTAGGAGGCGGAAACGGGGCTACTCTGGATGTGGGCGGGACTCTCGTGCTTCCTCTCGAGTGGAGACGGGTATGTCGGGGAACTTCTTGAGTTGCAGCAAGGGTATGAAGGACCCTTTGGAAGTTCCAGAGGTTAGGTGTGATTAGAATCGAGACGCCTCAGCGGAAATGGGCCTCATCTCGCCTGGAGGGGAGAACCTCCTGGATTTTCTCGAGTTGCGACAGGTGCTCTCGACTTACGACGGGGACCTCAGTGACCCGCTCTGGTGGCCTCAGGAAAGGCCAGTCCCCATGCGAGTTGCTCGGGGGACTCTCGGGATTCCTCTCACCTCGATGCCGGGGCCTAAGATCTTGTGTGGAGTCGGTGCCGGAACCTGAGGATTCCTCTCCAGTGCTGACATGGATCTTGGGGTACTTCTGGAGTCTCCCCAGGGGAGTCAGTCCTCGTCTCGAGTGGGGGCATGCACGTGCGCTTTCCTCCCGAGCTGTAGCAGCAGTCTCACGCTTCCCTTCGCGTATATCAAGGGATCTGTGGCATTCCCACGAGGCTTTCCCACAGGGCTGTCCCACGTGCCACCGGGGTGTGAGTCGATCCTCGGCTTGAAAGTCGAGGCAGTGCAGGAGAAAACAGGTTTCCCTGGAATGGACGGAGACATCTGGGTGACTCTGGGAATGGTGGTACGACCCTGGAGTTCCTCTCGCCTTTCCTGTGGAGAGCGACTGCCTCTTGAGATGCGACGGGAACACCGGGAATTCTGTCCCGACCACGCAGGGAAAGGATCTCTCCTCTCGAGCTAGGAGGTGGAAATGGGGCTCCTCTGGAAGCGGGCGGGACTCTCGTGCTTCCTCTCGAGAGGAGACGGGTATGTCGGGGAAATTCTTGAGTTGCAGCAAGGGTGTGAAGGACCCTTTTGAAGTGCCAGAATTTAGGGTTGATTAGCCTCGAGACGCCTCATCGGAAATGGGCTTCATCTCGCCTGGAGGGGAGAACCTCCTGGATTTTCTCGAGTTAGCGGCAGGTGCTCTCGACTTACGACGGGGACCTCAGGGACCCGCTCTGATGGCCTCAGGAAAGGCCAGTCCCCATGCGAGTTGCACGGGGGCCTCTCGGGATTCCTCTCCCGTCGATGCCGGTGCCTAAGACCTTGTGTGGAGTTGCTGCCGGAACCTGAGGATTCCTATCCAGTGCTGACATGGATCTTGGGGTACTTCCGGAGTCTCCCCAGGGGAGTCAGTCCTCGTCTCGAGTGTGGGCATGCACGTGTGATTTCCTCCCGAGATGTAGCAGCAGTGTCACGCTTCCCTTCTCATGGATAAAGGGATCTGTGGCTTTCCCTCGAGGGTTTCCCAGGAGGCTTTCCCACGACGCTTTCCCACAGGGCTGTCCCAAGTGCGACCATGGTGTGAGTCGATCCTCGGCTTGAAAGTCGAGGCAGTGCAGGGAAAACACGTTTCCCTGGAATGGACTGAGACATCTGGGGACTCAGGGAATGGTGGCACGACCCTGGAGTTCCTCTCGCCTTTCCTGTGAGAGAGCGCCTCCTCTTGAGATGCGACGGGAACGCCGTGAATTCTTTCCCGACCACGCAGGGTAAGGATCCCTCCTCTCGCGCTATGCGGCGGAAACGGGGCTCCTCTGGATGTGGGCGGAACTCTCGTGCTTCCGCTCGAGTGGAGACGGGTATGTCAGGGAACTTCTTGAGTTGCAGCAAGGGTGTGAAGGACCCTTTGAAAGTTCCAGAGGTTAGGTGTGATTAGCCTCAAGACGCCTCAGCGGAAATGGGCCTCATCTCGCCTGGAGAGGAGAACCTCCTGGATGTTTCTCGAATTGCGGCAGGTGCTCTCGACTTACGACGGGGACCTCAGGGACCCGCTCTGGTGGCCTCAGGAAAGGCCAGTCCCCTTGCCAGTTTTCTGTGGCCTCTCGGGATTCCTCTCCCGTCGTTGCCGGGGCCTAAGACATTGTGTGGAGTCGGTTCCGGAACCTGAGGATTCCTCTCCAGTGCTGAAATGGATCTTGGGGAACTTCTGGACTCTCCCCAGGGGAGTCAGTCCTCGTCTCGAGTGGGGGCATGCACGTGCGCTTTCCTCCCGCGCTGTAGCAGCAGTGTCGCGCTTCCCTTCGCGTGTATAAATGGATCTGTGGCTTTCCCTCGAGGCTTTCCCTCGAGGCTTTCCCACGAGGATTTCCCACGAGGCTTTCCCAGGAGGCTTTCCCACAGGGCTGTCCCAAGTGGCACCGTGGTGTGAGTCGACCCTCGGCTTGAAAGTCGAAACAGTGCAGGGAAAACAGGTTTCCCTTGAGGGACTTAGAAATCTGGAGGACTCTATGAATGGTGGCACGACCCTGGAGTTCCTCTCGCCTTTCCCGTGAATGTGCCGCCTCTTGAGATGCGACGGGAACGCGGGGAATTCTTTCCCGACATCGCAGGGAAAGGATCGCTCCTCTCGAGCTAGGAGGCAGAAACGGGGATCCTCTGGATGTGGGCGGGAGATTCGTGCTTCCTCTCGAGTGGAGACGGGTATGTAGGGGAACTTCCTGAGTTGCAGTAAGGGTGTGAAGGACCCTTTGGAAGTTCCAGAGTTTAGGTGTGATTAGCCTTGAGACGCGTCAGCGGAAATGGGCTTCATCTCTCCTGGAGGGGAGAACCTCCTGGATTTTCTCGAGTTGCGGCAGGTGCTCTCGACTTAGGTCTGGGACCTCAGAGACCCGCTCTGGTGGCCTCAGGAAACGCCAGTCCCCATGCGAGTTGCTCGGGAGCCTGTCTTGATTCCTCTCCCGTCGATGCCGGTCCTAATACCTTGTGTGGAGTCGGTGCCGGAAACTGAGGATTCCTCTGCCAGTGCTGACATGGATCTTGGGGTACTTCTGGAGTCTCCCCAGGGGCGTCAGTCCTCGTCTCGAGTGGGGGCATGCACGAGCGATTTCCTCCCGAGCTGTAGCAGCAGTGTCACGCTTCCCTTCGCGTGGATCAAGGGATCTGTGGCTTTCGCTCGAGGCTTTTACACGAGGCTTTCCCACGAGGCTTTCCCACAGGGCTGTCCCACGTGCCACCATGGTGTGAGTCGATCCTCGGCTTGAAAGTCGAGGCAGTGCAAGGAAAACTGGTTTCCCTGGAATGGACTGAGTCATCTTGGGGACTCTGGGAATGGTGGCACGACCCTGCAGTTCCTCTCGCCTTTCCTGTGCAGAGCACCTCCTCTTGAGATGCGACGGGAACGCCGCGAATTCTTGACCGAACAGGCAGGGAAAGGATCCCTCCTCTCGAGCTAGGAGGCGGAAACGGGGCTCCTCTGTATGTGGGCGTGACTCTCGTGCTTCCTCTCAAGTGGAGACGGGTATGTCGGGGAACTTCTTGAGGTGCAGCAAGGGTGTGAAGGAACCTTTGGAAGTTGCAGAGGTTAGATGTGATTAGCCTCGAGACGCCTCAGCCGAAATGGGCCTCATCTCGCCTGGAGGGAGAACCTCTTGGATTTTCTCGAGTTGCGGCAGGTGCTCTCGACTTATGACGGGGACCTCAGGGACCCGCTCTGGTGGCCTCAGGAAAGGCCAGTCCCCACGCGAGTAGCGCGGGGGCCTCTCGGGATTCCTCTCACGTCGATGCCGGGGCCTAAGACCTTGTGTGGAGTCGGTGCTGGAACCTGAGGAATCCTCTCCAGTGCTGACTTGGATCTAGGGGTTCTTCTGGAGTCTCCTCAGGGGAGTCAGTCCTCGTCTCGAGTGGGGGCATCCACGTGCGCTTCCCTCCCGAGCTCTAGCAACAGAGTCATGCTTCCCTTCACGTGGATCAAGGGATCTGTGATTTTCCCTCGAGGCTTTCCCACGAGGCTTTCCCTAGAAGCTTTCCCACAGGGCTGTCCACGTGCCACCGTGGTGTGAGTCGATCCTCGGCTTGAAAGTCGAGGCAGTGCAGGGAAAACAGGTTTCCCTGGAATGGACTGAGACATCTTGGGGACACTGGGAATGGTGGCACGACCCTGGAGTACCTCTCACCTTTCCTGTGGAGAATGTCTCCTCTTGAGATGCGACGGGAACGCTGCGAATTCTTTCCCAACCACGCAGGGAAAGGATCCCTCCTCTCGAGCTAGGAGGCCGAAACGGGGCTCCTCTGGATGTGGGCGGGACTCTCGTGCTTCCTCTCGAGTGGAGACGGGTATGTCGGGGAACTTCTTGAGTTGTAGGAAGGGGGTGAAGGACCCTTTGGAAGTTCCAGAGCTTAGGTGTGATTACCCTGGTGACGCCTCAGCGGAAACGGGCCTCATCTCGCCTGGAGAGGAGAACCTCCTGGATTTTCTCGAGTTGCGGCAGGTGCTCTCACCTTACGACGGGGACCTCAGGGACCCGCTCTGGTTGCCTCAGGAAAGGCCGGTCCACATGCGAGTTGCTATTGGGCCTCTCGGGATTCCTATCCCGTCGATGCCGGGGCCTAAGACCTTGTGTGGAGTTGATGCCGGAACCTGAGGATAACTCTCCAGTGCTGACATGGATCTTGGGGTACTTCTGGTGTCTCCCCAGGGGAGTCAGTTCTCGTCTCCAGTGGGGGCAATCACGTGCGCTTTCCTCTCGAGCTGTAGTAGCAGAGTCACGCTTCCCTTCACGTGGATCAAGGGATCTGTGGCTTTCCCTCGAGGCTTTCCACGAGTCTTTCCCACAGGGCTGTCCCACGTGCCACCGTGCGTATGCGTGGATCCTCGGCTTGAAAGTCGAGGCAGTGCAGGGAAAACAGGTTTCCCTGGAATGGACTGAGACATCTGGGGACCCTGGGAATGGTGGCACGACATTGGAGTTCCTCTTGCCTTTCCAGTGGAGGACGCCTCTTCTTGAGATGCAGAGGGAAACGTCGGGAATTCTAAACAGAACACGCTGGGAAAGGATCCGTCCTCTCGAGCTATGAGGCGGAAACGGGGCTCCTCTAGATGTGGGCGGGACTCTAGTGCTTCCTCTCGAGTGGAGACGAGTATGTCGGGGAACTTCTTGAGTTATAACAAGGGTGTGAAGGACCCTTTGGAAGTTCCAGAGGTTAGTTTGATTAGCCTTGAGACGCCTCAGCGGAAATGGGCCTCATCTCGCCTGGAGGGGAGAACCTCCTGGAGTTTTTAGTGTTGCGGCAGGTGCTCTCGACTTACGACGGGGACCTCAGGGACCCGCTCTGGTGGCCTCCGGAAAGGCCAGTCCTCATGCGAGTTGCTATTGGGCCTCTCGGGATTCCTCTCCCGTTGATGCCAGGGCTTAAGACCTTGCGTGGAGTCGGTGTCGGAACATGAGGATTCCTCTCCAGTGCTGAGATGGATCTTGGGTACATCTGGGAGTCTCCCAAAGGGAGTCAGTCCTCGTCTCGAGTGGGGGTATGCACGTTCGCTTTCCTCCCGAGCTGTAGCAACAGTGTCACTCTTCCCTTCGCGTGCATCAAGGGATCTGTGGCCTTTTCCCTCGAGGCTTTCCCCCGAGGCTTTCCCACGAGGCTTTCCCACAGGGCTGTCCCTCGTGCCACCGTGGTGTGAGTCGATCCTCGGCTTGAAAGTCGAGGCAGTGCAGGGAAAACAGGTTTCCCTGGAATGGACTGAGACATCTGGGGGACTCAGGGAATGGTGGTACGACCCTGTAGTTCCTCTCGCCTTTCCTGAGGAGAGCGCCTCCCCTTGAGATGCGACGGAACGCGGGGAATTCTTTCCTGACCACCCAGGGAATGGATCCCTCCTCTCGAACTAGGAAGCGGAAACGGGGCTCCTCTGGATGTGGGCAGGACTCTCGTGCTTCCTCTCGAGTGGAGACGGGTATGTCGGGGAACTTCTAGAGTTGCAGCAAGGGTGTGATGCACCCTTTGGAAGTTCCAGAGGATAATGGATTAGCCTCGAGACGCTTCAGCGGAAATGAGCCTCATCTCGCCTGGAGGGGAGTACCTCCTGGATTTCTCGAGTTGCGGCAGGTGCTCTCGACTTACTACGGGAACCTCAGGGATCCGCTCTGGTGGCCTCAGGAAGCCAGTCCCCATGCGAGTTGCTCGGGGGCCTCTCGGATTCCTCTCCCGTCAATGTCGGTACCTAAGACCTTGTGTGGAGTCGGTGCCGGAACCTGAGGATTCCTCTCCAGTGCTGACATGGACCTTGGGGTACTTATGGGGTCTCCCCAGGGGAGTCAGTCCTCGTCTCGAGTGGGGGCATGCACGTGCGCTTTCCTCCCGAGCTGTAGCAGCAGTGTCACGCTTCCCTTCGCGAGGATCTAGGGATCTGTGGCTTTCTCTCGAGCTTTCCCACCAGGCTTTCCAACGAGGCTTTCCCACAGGGCTGTCCCACGTGGCACCGTTAGTGAGTCGATCCTCGGCTTGAAAGTCGAGGTAGGGCAGGGAAAACAGGTTTCCCTGGAATGGACTGAGAATTTCTGGGGGACTCTGCTGGAGGTCCTCTCGCCTCTCCTGTGGAGAGCGCCTCCTCTTCAGAAGCGACGGGGAACGCCGGAATTCTTGAATGGCCACGCAGGGAAAGGATCCCTCCTCTCGAGCTATGAGGTGGAAACGGGCCTCCTCTGGATGTGGGCGGACTCTCGTGCTTATTCTCGAGTGGAGACGGGTATGTCGGGTAACTTCTTGAGTTGCAGCAAGGTTGTGAAGGACCGTTTGGAAGTTCCAGAGGTTAGGTGTGATTAGCCTCGAGACGCCTCATGGGAAACGGGCGTCATCTCGCCTGGAGGGGTGAACCTCCTGGATTTTCTCGAGTTGCGGCAGGTGCTCTCGACTTACGACGAGGACCTCAGGGACCCGCTCTGGTGGCCTCAGGAAAGGCCAGTCACCATGCGAGTTGCTCGGGACCGGTCGGGATTTCTCTCCCGTCGATGCCAGGGCCTAAGACCGTGAGTGGAGTAGGTGCCCCAACCGGAGGATTCCTCACCTATTTGACATGGATCAGCGGAGTCAGTCCTCGTATCGAGTGGGGCATGCACGTGCTCTTTCCTACGAGCTGTAGCAGCAGTGTCCCGCTTCCCTTCGCGAGGATCACGGGATCTGTGGGTTTACCTCGAGGCTTTCCCACAGGGCTGTCCCACGTGCCACCGTGGTGTGAGTCTATCCTCGGCTTGAAAGTCGAGGCAGTGCAGGGAAAACAGGTTTCCCTGGAATGGACTGAGACATCTGGGGACTCTGGAAATGGTGGCACGACCCTGGAGTTCCTCTCGCCTTTTCCTGTGGAGAACGCCCTCCTCTTGAGATGCGACGGGAACGCCGGAATTCTTTCCCGAACACGCGTGAAAGGATCCTCCTCAAGATCTAGGAGGCGGAAACGGGCTCCTCTGGATGTGAGCGGGACTCTCGTGCTTCCTCTCAAGTGGAGACGGGTATGTCGGGGAACTTATTGAGTTGCAGCAAGGGTGTCAATGACCCTTTGGAAGTTCCAGAAGTTAGGTGTGATTAGCCTCGAGACACCTCAGCAGAAATGGGCCTAATCTCGCCTGGAGGGGAAAACCTCCTGGATTTTCCCGAGTTGTGGTAGGTGCTCTCATCTTACGACGGGGGACTGGTGGCCCACCCGAA
>NW_017191722.1:0-32137 GCF_001704415.2 Capra hircus
GGAGGGGAGAACCTCCTGCATTTTCTTGAGTTGCTGCAGGTGTTCTCGCGTTACGACGGGGACCTCAGGGACCCGCTCTGGTGGCCTCAGGAAAGGCCAGTCCCCATGCGAGTTGCTCGGGGGCCTATCAGGATTCCTTTCCCATCGATGCCGGGGCCTAAGACCTTGTGGGGAGTCGGTGCCGGAACCTGAGAATTCCTCTCCAGTGCTGACTTGGATCTTGGGGTACTTCTGGAGACTCCACAGGGGAGTCAGTCCTTGTCCCGAGTAAGGGCATGCACGTGTGCTTTCTCCCGAGCTGTAGCAGCAGTGTCACGCTCCCCTTCGCGTGATCAAGGGATCTGTGGCTTTCCCTCCAGGCTTTCCCATGAGACTTTTCCCACGAGGCTTTCCCACAGGGCTGTCCCACGTGCCACCGTCGTGTGAGACGATCCTCGCTTGAAAGTCGAGGCAGTGCAGGGAAAACAGGTTTCCCTGGAATGGCCTGAGACATCTGGGGGGACTCTGGGAATGGTGGAACGACCCTGGAGTTCCTCACGCCTTTCCTGTGTAAAGCGTCCCTCTTGAGATGCGACGGGAACGCCGAGAATTCTTTCCCGACCACGCAGGGAAAGGATCCCTCCTCTCGAGCTATGAGGCGGAAACGGGGCTCCTCTGGATGTGGGCGGACTCTCGTGCTTCCTCTCGAGTGAGACGGGTATGTCGGGGAACTTCTTGTGTTGCAGCAAGGATGTGAAGAACGTTTTGGAAGTTCCAGAGTTTAGGTGTGATTAACCTGGGGACGCTTCCTGAGGAAATGGGCCTCATCTCGCCTGGAGGGAGAACCTCCTGGATTTTCTCGAGTTGCGGCAGGTGCTCTCGACTTATGACGGGGACCTCAGGGACCCGCTCTAATGGCCTCAGGAAAGGCCAGTCCCCATGCTAGTTACTCGGGGCCTCTCGGGATTCCTCTCCGTCGATGCCGGGGCCTAAGACCTTGTTTGGAGTCGGTGCCGGGAAGTGAGGATTCCTCTACAGGGCTGACGTGGATCTTGGGGTACTTCTGGACTCTCCTCAGGGTAGTCAGTCCTCGTCTCGAGTGGGGGCATGCACGTGCGCTTTCCTCCGAGCTGTAGCAGCAGTGTCACACTTCCCTTCGGGTTGATCAAAGCAACTGTGGCTTTCCCTAGAGGCTTTCCCACGAGGCTTTCCCTCGAGTCTTTCCAACGAGGCTTTCCCCACAGGGCTGTCCCACGTGCCACCGTGGTGTGAGTCGATCCTTGGCTTGAAAGTCGAGGCAGTGCAGGGAAAACAGGTTTTCCCTGGAATGCACTGAGACATCTGGGGGACGCTGGGAAATGGTGGCCCGACCCTGGATTTCCTCTCGCCTTTCCTGTGGAGATCGCCTCCTCTTTAGATGCGCCGCGGAACACTGGGAACTCTTTCCCGATCACTGAGGGAAAGGATCCCTCCTCTCGAGCTAGGAGGCGGAAACGGGGCTCCTCTGGATGTGGGCGGACTCTCGTGCTTCCTCTCGAGTGGAGACGGGTATGTTGGGGATCTTATTGAGTTGCAGCAAGGGTGTTAAGGACCCTTTGGAAGTTCCAGAGGTAAGGTGTGATTAGCCTTGAGACACCTCAGCGGAAATGGTCCTCATCTCGCCTGGAAGGGAGAACCTCCTGGATTTTCTCAAGTTTGCTGCTGGTGCTCTCGACCTACGACGGGAACCTCAGGGACCCGCTCTGGTGGCCTCAGGAAAGGCCAGTCCCCATGCGAGTTGCTCGGGAGACTCACGGGATTCCTCCCCGTCGATGCTGGGCCTAAGACCTTTGTGGAGTCGGTGCCGTAAAGTGAGGGTTCCTCTCCAGTGCTGACATGGATCTTGGGGTACTTCTGGAGTCTCCCCAGGGGAGTCAGTCCTCGTCTCGAGTGGGGGAATGCACGTGTACTTTCCTCCCGACCAGAAGCAGCAGTGTCACGCTTCCCTTCGCGTGGATCAAAGCATCTGTCGCTTTCCCTCGAGGCTTTCCACCAGGCTTTCCCACAGGGCTGTCCCACGTGCCACCGTGGTGTGAGTCGATCCTCGGCTTGAAAGTCGAGGCAGTGCAGGGAAAAACAGGTTTCCCTGGAATGGAATGAGACATCTGGGGGACTCTGGGGATGGTGGCACGACCCTGGAGTTCCTCTCGCCTTTCCTGTGGACAGCGCCTCCTCTTGAGATGCGACGCGGGAAACCGGGAATTCTTCCCGACCGCGCAGGAAAAGGATCCCTCCTCTCGAACTTGGAGGCGGAAACGGGGCTCCTCTGGATGTGGCCGGGACTCTCGTGCTTCCTCTCGAGTGGAGACGGGTATGTTGGGGAAATTCTTGAGTTGCAGCAACGGTGTGAAGGATCCTTTGGAATTCCAGAGGTTAGGTGTGTTTAGAGTCGAGACGCCTTAGCGGAAATGGGCCTCATCTCCCCTGGAGGGGAGAATCTCCTGGATTTTTCGAGTTGTGGTACGTGCTCTCGCCTTACGAGGGGGACCACTGGGACCCGCTCTGGTGGCCTCAGGAAAGGCCAGTCCCATGCGAGTTGCTCGGGGCCTCTCGGGATTCCTCTCCCGTCCATGCCAGGGCCTAAGACCTTGTGTTGAGTCGGTGCCTACCGGGGTCCAGCCCCGGTGGATCCAGGAAATTCGAAGGGTGGACGGCGTTGGCGTGGAAAGACTTGTTTGTTTATTAATGTAAGATTAGATTAAGAAACTATAGTGTAGTAAGAAGATTAAATGGAGGAAGAGGGCTGAATAGCTTGGTTACGCGGAAGGCAATAAAATTCCAGACAAGGAATTTGCACCATCTACGTTGGGCCACCGGCGCCCGCTTGAATATCTAAGGGGTGCCTCGCCTTAAGCTCCCTTTCGTGTGGGTCTTAACAGCCGGGGCAAGTAAGTAGACCTGGCGAGCCTCCGGGCCCCAGATGGAGATTCAGCCTGAAGTTAAAGTAAAGAGCAGAGAGAGGGAATGGGAGAGAAGAAGAGAGAGAGAGAGACATGGGGGGAGCCAGAGTCCAAGAAACCAGGCCGAGAGACTAGTTCGAGAAACTGGCCCCCATCCTTTATTGTTCAGAAGGCCTTTTATACTTTTGATAAAACACGGAGATCAATGGGTAACACAAAATTATGTAGCGTTCGCAACCCAGATTCTTTCCGTATATCATTTTGTATACAAAAGGTCTCAGGTGATTTACATTATCTTTTGGACAAGAGGCTTGTTAACACTTTTTGGCTCTCTTCCTTAATGAATGTTAATTTTGTTTCCCCTGAAGTGTTTTTTTTTTTTAATCTGCATCTCCTTAAAGCATTAAAGTTACATCTCTATAGAACAAAGGTGCAGTGGGATATAACAAAGAAGGTACTTAACTCAAAGATCTAATGTTGCTAATACCAGGTCTACTACTTGTTTTTCTATATACCAACTATATCTAAAAATAAAGGATATGAAAATTTGGCAGCAAGCATTGACCCAAAAAATGAAACCTTTAATCAGTCCTATTCTAAACATTTTGACTCCTCGGAAGCTGCTACATTCCTAGGATATTTTAAGCTTCCTGTGACTCCTGCGGTCAGGAGGCCTCAAACAATCACATGCGCAGTTGTACGAGTCCTGCAGGCAGGCTAGACAGCCATCGGAGGGGTTTTTGGATTGAAACACTCTTTCAAATGCAGAAGACTAAAGCCCTGAATTGACTTTTTCCAGAAAATGTCAGAAGAGTGGAAAAGCAGAGCACAAAAGCCGGCAGATTTTTGTTGGGGTACGTGCTTAGGAATTTGCAGAGGGTCCCTGAAGTCTGAGCACGCCTTGCGTATGTCAGCTTCATTCCTCATGACCTTGTCACGGGCGGGATTCCTCACACTGGCTCCCAGCAGGTGCCGGAACCTGAGGATTCCTCTCCAGTGCTGACATGGATCTTGGGTACTTCTGGAGTCTCCCCAGGGGAGTCAGTCCTCGTCTCGAGTGGGGGCATGAACGTGCGCTTTCCTCTCGAGCTGTAGCAGCAGAGTCACGATTCCCTTCGCGTGGATCAAGAGATCTGTGGCTTTACCTCGAGGCTTTCCCACGAGGCTTTCCCACGAGGCTTTCCCACAGGGCTGTCCAACGTGCCACCGTGGTGTGAGTCGATCCTCGGCTTGAAGGTCGAGGCAGTGCAGGGAAAACAGGTTTCCCTGGAATGGACTGAGATATCTGGGGGACTCTGGGAATGGTGGCACGACCCTGGAGTTCCTCTCCCCTCTCCGGTGGAGAGCGACTCCTCTTGAGATGTGACGGGAACGCCGGGAATTCTTTCCCGACCACGTAGGGAAAGGATCCCTCCTCTCGAGCTAGGAGGCGGAAACGGGGCTCCTCTGGATGTGGGCGGGACTCTTGTGCTTCCTCTCGAGTGGAGACGGGCATGTCGGGGAACTTCTTGAGTTGCAGCAAGGGTGTGAAGGACCCTTTGGAAGTTCCAGAGGTTAGGTGTGTTTAGACTCGAGACGCCTCAGCGGAAATGGGCCTCATCTCGCCTGGAGGGGAGAACCTCCTGTATTATCTCGAGTTGCAGCAGGTGCTCTCGACATAGGACGGGGAACTCAGGGACCCGCTCTGGTGGCCTCAGGAAAGGCCAGACCCATGCGAGTTGCTCTGTGGCCTCTCGGGATTCCTCTCCCGTCGATGCCGTGGCCAAGGCCTTGTGTGGAGTCGGTTCCGGAACCTGAGGATTTCTCTCCAGTGCTGACATGGATCTTGGGGTACTTCTGGAGTCTCCCCAAGGGAGTCAGTCCTCGTCTCGAGGGGAGGCATGCACGTGCGCTTTCCTCCCGAGCTGTAGCAGCAGTGTCGCGCTTCCCTTCGCGTGTATCAAGGGATCTGTGGCTTTCCCTCGAGGCTTTCCCACGAGGCTTTCCCACAGGTCTGTCCCACATGCCACAGTGGTGAGAGTCGATCCTCGGCTTGAAAGTCGAGGCAGTGCAGGGAAAACAGGTTTCCCTGGAATGGACTGAGACATCTGGGGGACTCTGGAATGGTGGCACAACCCTGGAGTTCCTCTCGCCTTTCTTGTGGAGAGCGCCTCCTCTTGAAATGCGACGGGAATGCTGGGAATAAATGACCGACCACGCAGGGAAAGGATCCCTCCTCTCGAGCTAGGAAGCGGACACGGGGCTCCTCTGGATGTGGGCGGAACTCTCGTGCTTCCTCTCCAGTGGAGACCGGTATGTCGGGAACTTCTTGTGTTGCAGCAAGGGTGTGAAGGACCCTTTGGAAGTTCCAGAGGATAGGTGTGATTTGCCTCGAGACGCCTCCGCGGAAATGGGCCTCATCTCGCCTGGAGGGGAGAACCTCCTGGATTTTCTCGAGTTGTGGCAGGTGCCCTCGACTTACGACGGGGACCTCAGGGACCCGCTCTGGTGGCCTCAGGAAAGGCCAGTGCCCATGGGAGTTGCAAGGGGGCCTTTCGGAATTCCTCTCCCGTCGATGTCGGGGCCTAAGACCTTGTGTGGAGTCGGGGCTGGAACCTGAGGATTCCTCTCCAGTGCTGACATGGATCTTGGGGTACTTCTGGAGTCTCTCCTGGGGAGTCCAGTGCTCATCTCGTGTGGGGGCATGCACTTGAGCGTTTCCTCACGAACTGTAGCAGCAGTGTCACACTTCCCATCGCGGGGATCAAGGGATCTGTGGCTTTCCCTCGAGGCTTTCCGAAGAGGCTTTCCCACAGGGCTGTCCCACCAGGGACATGCCATGGTGGAGTGAGTGGATCCTCGGCGTGAAAGTAGAGGCAGTGCAGGGAAAACAAGTTCCTCTGGAATGGACTGAGACATCTGGGGTCCCTTGGAATTGTGGCAAGACACTGGAGTTTCTCTCGCCTTTCCTGTTGAGAGCGCCTCTTCTTGAGATGCGACGGGAAAGCCGGGAATTCTTTCCAGACGAAGCAGGAAAAGAATCCCTAATCTCAAGCTACGAGGTGGAATCCAGGCTCCTCTGGATGTGGGCGGGACCCTCGTGCTTCCTCTTGAGTGGAGACTGGTATGTCGGGGAACTTCTTGAGTTGCAGCAAGCGTGTGAAGGACCCTTTGGAAGTTCCAGAGGTTAGGTGTGATTAGCCTCGAGACGCCTCAGCGGAAATGGACCTCATCTTGCCCGGAGGGGAGAAAATCCTGGATGTTCTCGAGTTGCTGCAGGTGCTCTCGACTTAAGACGGGGACCTCAGGGACCCGCTCTGGTGGCCTCAGGAAAGGCCAGTCCCCATGCGAGTAGCTCGGGGGCCACTTGGATTCCTCTCCCTTCGATGCCGGGGCCTAAGACCTTGTGTGGAGTCAGTGCTGGAACCTGAGGATTCCTCTCCAGTGCTGACATGGATCTTAGGGTACTTCTGGAGTCTCCCCAGGGGAGTCAGTCCTCCTCTCAGTGGGGGCATGCACGTGCGCTTTCCTCCCGAGCTGTAGCAGCAGTGTAACCCTCCCGTCGCCTGGATCATGTGATCAGTGGCTTTCCCTCGAGGCTTTCCCACGAGGCTTTCCCACGAGGCTTTCCCACGAGGCTTTCTCACAGGGCTCTCCCACGTGCCACCGTGGTGTGAGTCGATCCTCGGCTTGAAAGTCGAGGCAGTGCAGGGAAAACAGGTTTCCCTGGAATGGACTGAGACATCTGGAGGACTCTGGTAATGGTGGCACGAACCTGGAGTTCCTCTCGCCTTTCCTGTGGAGAGCACCTCCTCTTGAGATGCGACGGGAACGCCGGGAATTCTTTCCAGACCACGCAGGGAAAGGGTCCCTCCTCTCCAGCTATGAGGCGGAAACGGGGCTCCTCTGGATGTGGGCGGGACTCTCGTGCTTCGTCTCGAGTGGAGACGGGTATATCGGGGAACTTCTTGAGTTGCAGCAAGAGTGTGAAGGACCCTTTGGAAGTTCCAGAGGTTAGGTATGATTAGCCTCGAGAAGCCTCAGCGGAAATGGGCCTCATCTCGCCTGGAGGGGAGAACCTCCTGGATTTTCTCGAGTTGCGGCAGGTGCTCTGGACTTAAGACGGGGACCTCAGGGACCCGCTCTGGTGGCCTCAGGAAAGGCCAGTCCCCATGCGAGTTGCTTGAGGTCCTCTCGGGATTCCTCTCCCGTCGATGCCGGGCCTAAGACCTTGTGTGGAGTCGGGGCCGGAACCTGAGGATTCCTCTCCAGTGCTGACATGGATCTTGGGGTACTTCTGAGTCTCCCCAGGGGAGTCAGTCCTCGTCTCGAGTGGGGGCATGCACGTGCGCTTTCCTCCCGAGCTGTAGCAGCAGTGTCACGCTTCCCTTCGCGTGGATCAAGGGATCTGTGGCTTTCCCTCCAGGCATTCCCAGGAGGCTTTCCCACGAGGCTTTCCCACAGGGCTATCCCACGTGCCACCTTGGTGTGAGTGGATCCTCGGCTTGAAAGTCGAGGCAGTGCAGGGAAAACAGGTTTCCCTGGAATGGACTGAGACATCTGGGGGACTCTGGGAATGGTGGCACGACCCTGGAGTTCCTCTCGCCTTTCCTGTGGAGAGCGCCTCCTCTTGAGATGCGACGGGAACGCCGGGAATTCTTTCCCGACCACGCAGGGAAAGGATCCCTCCTCTCGAGCTAGGAGACGGAAACGGGGCTCCTCTGGATGTGGGCGGGACTCTCGTGCTTCCTCTCGAGTGGCGACGGGTATGTCGGGGAACTTCTTGAATTGCAGCAAGGGTGTGAAGGACCCTTTGAAAGTTCCAAATGTTAGATGTGATTAGCCTCGAGACGCCTCAGCGGAAATGGGCCTCATCTCAAATGGAGGGGAGAACCTCCTGGATTTTCTCGAGTTGCGGCAGGTGCTCTCGATTTACGACTGGGACATCAGGGACCCGCTCTGGTGGCCTCAGGAAAGGCCAGTCCACATGCGAGTTGCTAGGGGGCCTCTCGGGATTCCTCTCCCGTCAATGCCGGGGCCAAAGGCCTTGTGTGGAGTCGGTGCCGGAACCTGAGGATTCCTCTCCAGTGCAGACATGGATCTTGGGGTTCTTATGTAGTCTCCCCAGGGGAGTCAGTCCTCGTCTCGAGTGGGGGCATGCACGTGCGCTTTCCTCCCGAGCTGTAGCAGCAGTGTCGTCGCTTCTCTTCGCGTGGATCAAGGGATCAGGGCCTTTCCCACGACGCTTCCACATAGGGCTGTCCCACGTGCCACCGTGGATGTGAGTCGATCCTCGGATTGAAAGTCGAGGCAGTGCAGGGAAAACAGGTTTCCCTGAAATGGACGGAGACATCTGGTTGACTCTGGGAATGGTGGCACGACGCTGGAGTTCCTCTCGCCTTTCCTGTGAAGAGCGCCTCCTCTTGAGATTCGACGGGAATCGCCGGGAATTCTTTCCGACCACGCAGGGAAAGGATCCCTCCTCTCGAGCTAGGAGTCGGAAACGGGGCTCCTATGGATGTTGCCAGGACTCTCGTGCTTCCTCTCAAGTGGAGACGGGTATGTCGGGGAACTTCTTGAGTTGCAGCAAGGGTGTGAAGGACCCGTTGGAAGTTCCAGATGTTAGATGTGATTAGCCTCGAGACGCCTCTGCGGAAATGGGCCTCATCTCGCCTGGAGGCGAGAACCTCCTGGATTTTCTCGAGTTGCGGCAGGTGCTCTCGACTTACGACTGGGACCTCAGGGACCCGCTCTGGTGGCCTCAGGAAAGGCCATTCCCCATGCGAGTTGTCGGGGGCCTCTCGGGATTCCTCTCCCGTCGATGCCGGGGCCTAAGTCCTTGTGTGGAGTCAGTGCCGGAACGTGAGGATTCCTCTCCAGTGCTGACATGGATCTTGGGGTACTTCTGGAGTCTCCCCAGTGGAGTCAGTCCTCGTCTCGAAGGGAGGCATGCACGTGCGCTTTCCTCCCCGAGCTTTATGCAGCAGTGTCACGCTTCCCTTTGCTTGGATCAAGGGATCTGTGGCTTTTCCTCGAGGATTTCCCGCAGGGCTTTCCCACAGGGCTGTCCCACGTGCCACCGCGGTGTGAGTCGATCCTCGGCTTGAAAGTCGAGGGAGTGCAGGGAAACAGGTTTCCCTGGAATGGACTGAGACATCTGGGGGACTCTGGGAATGGTGGCACGACCCTGGAGTCCCTCTCGCCTTTCCTGTGAAGAGCGCCTCCCCTTGAGATGCGACGGGAATGACCGGGAATTCTTTCCCGAGCACGAAGGGAAAGGATCCCTCCTCTCGAGCTAGGAGGCGGAAATGGGGCTCCTCTGGATGTGGGCGGGACTCTCGTGCTTCCTTTCGAGTGGAGACAGGTATGTCGGGAACTTCTTGAGTTGCAGCAAGGGTGTGAAGAACACTTTGGAAGTTCCAGAGGTTAGGTGTGATTAGCTTGGAGACGCCTCAGCGGAAATGGGCCTCATCTCGCCTGGAGGGGAGAACCTCCTGGATTTTCTCGAGTTGCGGCAGGTGCTATCGACTTACGTCGGGGACCTCAGGGACCCGCTCTGGTGGCCTCAGGAAAGGCCAGTCCCCTTGCGAGTTGCTCGGGGGCCTCTCGGGATTCCTCTCCCATCGATGCCGGGGCCTAAGACCTTGTGTGGAGTCGGTGCCGGAAACTGAGGATTCCTCTCCAGTGCTGAAATGGATCATGGTGTACTTCTGGAGTCTCCCCAAGGCAGTCAGTCCTCGTCTCGTGTGGGGGCATGCACGTGCGCTTTCCTCCCGAGCTGTAGCAGGAGTGTCATATTTCCCGTCGAGTCGATCAAGGGATCAGTGGCTTTCCCTCGAGGCTTTCCCACAGGGCTTTCCCACAGGGCTGTCCCACGTGCCACCGTGGTGTGAGTCGATCCTCAGCTTGAAAGTCGAGGCAGTGCAGGGAAAACAGGTTTCCCTGGAATGGACTGAGACATCTGGGGGACTCTGGGAATGGTGGCACGAACTTGGAGTTCCTCTCGCCTTTCCTGTGGAGAGCGCCTCCTCTTGAGATGCGACGGGAACGCCGGGAATTCTTACCCGACCACGCAGGGAAAGGATCCCTCGTCTCAAGCCAGGAGGCGGAAACGGGGCTCCTCTGGATGTGGGCGGGACTCTCGTGCTTCTCTTCGAGTGGAGACTGGTATGTCGGGGAACTTCTTGAGTTGCAGCAAGGGTGTGAAGAACCCTGTGGAAGTTCCAGAGGTTAGGTGTGATTAGCCTGGAGACGCCTCAGCGGAAATGGGCCTCAACTCGCCTGGAGCGGGAGAACCTCCTGGATTTTCTAGAGTTGGGCAGGGTCTCTCGAGTTACGACGGGGACCTCAGGGACCCGCTCTGGTGGCCTCAGGAAAGGCCAGTGCCCATGCGGAGTTGCACAGGGGGCCTTTCGGATTCCTCTCCCGTCGATGTCGGGGCCTAAGACCTTGTGTGGAGTCGGTGCTGGAACCTGAGGATTCCTCTCCAGTGCTGACATGGATCTTGGGTACTTCTGGAGTCTCTCCTGGGGAGTCAGTGCTCATCTCGTGTGGGGGCATGCACTTGAGCGTTTCCTCACGAACTGTAGCAGCAGTGTCACACTTCCCATCGCGGGGATCAAGGGATCTGTGGCTTTCCCTCGAGGCTTTCCGAAGAGGCTTTCCCACAGGGCTGTCCCACCAGGACATGCCATGGTGGATGTGAGTGGATCCTCGGCGTGAAAGTCGAGGCAGTGCAGGGAAAACAAGTTTCCTCTGGAATGGACTGAGACATCTGGGGTCCCTTGGAATTGGTGGCACGACACTGGAGTTTCTCTCGCCTTTCCTGTTGAGAGCGCCTCTTCTTGAGATGCGACGGGAAGCCGGGAATTCTTTCCAGACGAAGCAGGAAAAGGAATCCCTACTCTCAAGCTAGGAGGCGGAATACAGGGCTCCTCTGGATGTGGGCGGGACTCCTCGTGCTTCCTCTTGAGTGGAGACTGGTATGTCGGGGAACTTCTTGAGTTGCAGCAAGCGTGTGAAGGACCCTTTGGAAGTTCCAGAGGTTAGGTGTGATTAGCCTCGAGACGCCTCAGCGGAAATGGACCTCATCTTCGCCTGGAGGGGAGAAACTCCTGGATTTTCTCGAGTTGCTGGCAGGTGCTCTCGACTTACAGACGGGGACCTCAGGGACCCGCTCTGGTGGCCTCAGGAAAGGCCAGTCCCATGCGAGTTGCTCGGGGGCCTTCGGGATTCCTCTCCCGTCGATGCGGGGCCTAAGACCTTGTGTGGAGTCGGTGCCTGGAACCTGAGGATTCCTCTCCAGTGCTGACATGGATCTTGGGGTACTTCTGGAGTCTCCCCAGGGGAGTCAGTCCTCCTCTCGAGTGGGGGCATGCACGTGCGCTTTCCTCCCGAGCTGTAGCAGCAGTGTCACGCTTCCCGTCGCCTGGGATCAAGGATCTGTGGCTTTCCCTCGAGGCTTTCCCACGAGGCTTTCCCACGAGGCTTTCCCACAGGGCTGTCCCACGTGCCACCGTGGTGTGAGTCGATCCTCGGCTTGAAAGTCGAGGCAGTGCAGGGAAAACAGGTTTCCCTGGAATGGACTGAGACATCTGGGGACTCTGGGTAATGGTGGCACGACCTGGAGTTCCTCTCGCCTTTCCTGTGGAGAGCGCCTCCTCTTGAGATGCGACGGGAACGCCGGGAATTCTTTCCAGACCACGCAGGGAAAGGATCCCTCCTCTCCAGCTATGAGGCGGAAACGGGGCTCCTCTGGATGTGGGCGGGACTCTCGTGCTTCCTCTCGAGTGGAGACGGGTATGTCGGGGAACTTCTTGAGTTGCAGCAAGGTGTGAAGGACCCTTTGGAAGTTCCAGAGGTTAGGTGTGATTAGCCTCGAGACGCCTCAGCGGAAATGGGCCTCATCTCGCCTGGAGGGGAGAACCTCCTGGATTTTCTCGAGTTGCGGCAGGTGCTCTCGACTTAAGACGGGGACCTCAGGGACCCGCTCTGGTGGCCTCAGGAAAGGCCAGTCCCCATGCGAGTTGCTCGGGGCCTCTCGGGATTCCTCTCCCGTCGATGCCGGGGCCTAAGACCTTGTGTGGAGTCGGTGCCGGAACCTGAGGATTCCTCTCCAGTGCTGACATGGATCTTGGGTACTTCTGGAGTCTCCCCAGGGGAGTCAGTCCTCGTCTCGAGTGGGGGCATGCACGTGCGCTTTCCTCCCGAGCTGTAGCAGCAGTGTCACGCTTCCCTTCGCGTGGATCAAGGGATCTGTGGCTTTCCCCTCCGAGGCTTTCCCACGAGGCTTTCCCACGAGGCTTTCCACAGGCTTCCCACGTGCCACCGTGGTGTGAGTCGATCCTCGGCTTGAAAGTCGAGGCAGTGCAGGGAAAACAGGTTTCCCTGGAATGGACTGAGACATCTGGGGGACTCTGGGAATGGTGGCACGACCCTGGAGTTCCTCTCGCCTTTCCTGTGGAGAGCGCCTCCTCTTGAGATGCGACGGGAACGCCGGGAATTCTTTCCCGACCACGCAGGGAAAGGATCCCTCCTCTCGAGCTAGGAGGCGGAAACGGGGCTCCTCTGGATGTGGGCGGGACTCTCGTGCTTCCTCTCGAGTGGAGACGGGTATGTCGGGGAACTTCTTGAGTTGCAGCAAGGGTGTGAAGGACCCTTTGGAAGTTCCAGAGTGTTAGGTGTGATTAGCCTCGAGACGCCTCAGCGGAAATGGGCCTCATCTCGCTGGAGGGGAGAACCTCCTGGATTTTCTCGAGTTGCGGCAGGTGCTCTCGACTTACGACGGGGACCTCAGGGACCCGCTCTGGTGGCCTCAGGAAAGGCCAGTCCCATGCGAGTTGCTCGGGGGCCTCTCGGGATTCCTCTCCCGTCGATGCCGGGGCCTAAGACCTTGTGTGGAGTCGGGTGCCGGAACCTGAGGATTCCTCTCCAGTGCTGACATGGATCTTGGGGTTACTTCTGAGTCTCCCCAGGGGAGTCAGTCCTCGTCTCGAGTGGGGGCATGCACGTGCGCTTTCCTCCCGAGCTGTAGCAGCAGTGTCACGCTTCCCTTCGCGTGGATCAAGGGATCTGTGGCTTTCCCTGAGGCTTTCCCACGAGCTTTCCACGAGCTTTCCCACAGGGCTGTCCCACGTGCCACCGTGGATGTGAGTCGATCCTCGGCTTGAAAGTCGAGGCAGTGCAGGGAAAACAGGTTTCCCTGGAATGGACTGAGACATCTGGGGGACTCTGGAATGGTGGCACGACCCTGGAGTTCCTCTCGCCTTTCCTGTGGAGAGCGCCTCCTCTTGAGATGCGACGGAATGCCGGGAATTCTTTCCGACCACGCAGGGAAAGGATCCCTCCTCTCGAGCTAGGAGGCGGAAACGGGGCTCCTCTGGATGTGGGCGGGACTCTCGTGCTTCCTCTCGAGTGGAGACGGGTATGTCGGGGAACTTCTTGAGTTGCAGCAAGGGTGTGAAGGACCCTTTGGAAGTTCCAGAGGTTAGGTGTGATTAGCCTCGAGACGCCTCAGCGGAAATGGGCCTCATCTCGCCTGGAGGGGAGAACCTCCTGGATTTTCTCGAGTTGCGGCAGGTGCTCTCGACTTACGACGGGGACCTCAGGGACCCGCTCTGGTGGCCTCAGGAAAGGCCAGTCCCCATGCGAGTTGCTCGGGGGCCTCTCGGGATTCCTCTCCCGTCGATGCCGGGGCCTAAGACCTTGTGTGGAGTCGGTGCCGGAACCTGAGGATTCCTCTCCAGTGCTGACATGGATCTTGGGGTACTTCTGGAGTCTCCCCAGGGGAGTCAGTCCTCGTCTCGAGTGGGGGCATGCACGTGCGCTTTCCTCCCGAGCTGTAGCAGCAGTGTCACGCTTCCCTTCGCGTGGATCAAGGGATCTGTGGCTTTCCCTCGAGGCTTTCCCACGAGGCTTTCCCACGAGGCTTTCCCACAGGGCTGTCCCACGTGCCACCGTGGTGTGAGTCGATCCTCGGCTTGAAAGTCGAGGCAGTGCAGGGAAAACAGGTTTCCCTGGAATGGACTGAGACATCTGGGGACTCTGGGAATGGTGGCACGACCCTGGAGTTCCTCTCGCCTTTCCTGTGGAGAGCGCCTCCTCTTGAGATGCGACGGGAATGCGGGAATTCTTTCCCGACCACGCAGGGAAAGGATCCCTCCTCTCGAGCTAGGAGGCGGAAACGGGGCTCCTCTGGATGTGGGCGGGACTCTCGTGCTTCCTCTCGAGTGGAGACGGGTATGTCGGGGAACTTCTTGAGTTGCAGCAAGGGTGTGAAGGACCCTTTGGAAGTTCCAGAGTTAGGTGTGATTAGCCTCGAGACGCCTCAGCGGAAATGGGCCTCATCTCGCCTGGAGGGGAGAACCTCCTGGATTTTCTCGAGTTGCGGCAGGTGCTCTCGACTTACGACGGGACCTCAGGGACCCGCTCTGGTGGCCTCAGGAAAGGCCAGTCCCCATGCGAGTTGCTCGGGGGCCTCTCGGGATTCCTCTCCCGTCGATGCCGGGGCCTAAGACCTTGTGTGGAGTCGGTGCCGGAACCTGAGGATTCCTCTCCAGTGCTGACATGGATCTTGGGGTACTTCTGGAGTCTCCCCAGGGAGTCAGTCCTCGTCTCGAGTGGGGGCATGCACGTGCGCTTTCCTCCCGAGCTGTAGCAGCAGTGTCACGCTTCCCTTCGCGTGGATCAAGGGATCTGTGGCTTTCCCTCCGAGGCTTTCCACGAGGCTTTCCCACGAGGCTTTCCCACAGGGCTGTCCCACGTGCCACCGTGGTGTGAGTCGATCCTCGGCTTGAAAGTCGAGGCAGTGCAGGGAAAACAGGTTTCCCTGGAATGGACTGAGACATCTGGGGGACTCTGGGAATGGTGGCACGACCCTGGAGTTCCTCTCGCCTTTCCTGTGGAGAGCGCCTCCTCTTGAGATGCGACGGGAACGCCGGGAATTCTTTCCCGACCACGCAGGGAAAGGATCCCTCCTCTCGAGCTAGGAGGCGGAAACGGGGCTCCTCTGGATGTGGGCGGGACTCTCGTGCTTCCTCTCGAGTGGAGACGGGTATGTCGGGGAACTTCTTGAGTTGCAGCAAGGGTGTGAAGGACCCTTTGGAAGTTCCAGAGGTTAGGTGTGATTAGCCTCGAGACGCCTCAGCGGAAATGGGCCTCATCTCGCCTGGAGGGGAGAACCTCCTGGATTTTCTCGAGTTGCGGCAGGTGCTCTCGACTTACGACGGGGACCTCAGGGACCCGCTCTGGTGGCCTCAGGAAAGGCCAGTCCCCATGCGAGTTGCTCGGGGGCCTCTCGGGATTCCTCTCCCGTCGATGCCGGGGCCTAAGACCTTGTGTGGAGTCGGTGCCGGAACCTGAGGATTCCTCTCCAGTGCTGACATGGATCTTGGGGTACTTCTGGAGTCTCCCCAGGGGAGTCAGTCCTCGTCTCGAGTGGGGGCATGCACTGTGCGCTTTCCTCCCGAGCTGTAGCAGCAGTGTCACGCTTCCTTCGCGTGGATCAAGGGATCTGTGGCTTCCCTCGAGGCTTTCCCACGAGGCTTTCCCACAGAGGCTGTTCCCACAGGGCTGTCCCACGTGCCACCGTGGTGTGAGTCGATCCTCGGCTTGAAAGTCGAGGCAGTGCAGGGAAAACAGGTTTCCCTGGAATGGACTGAGACATCTGGGGACTCTGGGAATGGTGGCACGACCCTGGAGTTCCTCTCGCCTTTCCTGTGGAGAGCGCCTCCTCTTGAGATGCGACGGGAACGCCGGGAATTCTTTCCCGACCACGCAGGGAAAGGATCCCTCCTCTCGAGCTAGGAGGCGGAAACGGGCTCCTCTGGATGTGGCGGACTCTCGTGCTTCCTCTCGAGTGGAGACGGGTATGTCGGGGAACTTCTTGAGTTGCAGCAAGGGTGTGAAGGACCCTTTGGAAGTTCCAGAGTTTAGGTGTGATTAGCCTCGAGACGCCTCAGCGGAAATGGGCCTCATCTCGCCTGGAGGGGAGAACTCCTGGATTTTCTCGAGTTGCGGCAGGTGCTCTCGACTTACGACGGGACCTCAGGGACCCGCTCTGGTGGCCTCAGGAAAGGCCAGTCCCCATGCGAGTTGCTCGGGGCCTCTCGGATTCCTCTCCCGTCGATGCCGGGGCCTAAGACCTTGTGTGGAGTCCGGTGCCGGAACCTGAGGATTCCTCTCCAGTGCTGACATGGATCTTGGGTACTTCTGGAGTCTCCCCAGGGGAGTCAGTCCTCGTCTCGAGTGGGGCATGCACGTGCGCTTTCCTCCCGAGCTGTAGCAGCAGTGTCACGCTTCCCTTCGCGTGGATCAAGGATCTGTGGCTTTCCCTCGAGGCTTTCCACGAGGCTTTCCCACAGGCTTCCCACAGGGCTGTCCCACGTGCCACCGTGGTGTGAGTCGATCCTCGGCTTGAAAGTCGAGGCAGTGCAGGGAAAACAGGTTTCCCTGGAATGGACTGAGACATCTGGGGACTCTGGGAATGGTGGCACGACCCTGGAGTTCCTCTCGCTTTCCTGTGGAGAGCGCCTCCTCTTGAGATTGCGACGGGAATGCCGGGAATTCTTTCCCGACCACGCAGGGAAAGATCCCTCCTCTCGAAGCTAGGAGGCGGAAACGGGGCTCCTCTGGATGTGGGCGGGACTCTCGTGCTTCCTCTCGAGTGGAGACGGGTATGTTCGGGGAACTTCTTGAGTTGCAGCAAGGTGTGAAGGACCCTTTGGAAGTTCCAGAGGTTAGGTGTGATTAGCCTTGAGGAGACGCTGTCAGCGGAAATGGGGCCTCATCTCGCCTGGAAGGGGAGTAACCTCCTGGATTTTCTCGAGTGTGGCGCAGTTGCTATCCGATTACGTCATCAAGGGGACCGCTCTGAGTGGCCTACAGGAAAAGGCTCAGTCCCTTGGGCGAGTTGCTCGGGGCCTCTCGGGATTCCGTCTCCCAATCCGAGTGCGGGGCCTATAGCGCGGTTGTGATGGAGTCGGGTGCGGAAAAACTGAGGCATCTCCTCTCAGTGCCTGAAAATGATCATGGCTGTCCGATGAACTCGAGTCACCATTTGCAAAGGCTAGTCAGTCGCTACGTGGACCTTCGTGTGGGGGCATGCACGGATGCGCTTTCCTCCGAGCGGCTGTAGCAGGAGTGTCATATTTCCGGCGGTCGAGTGCGATCAAGGGATCAGTGGCTTCGCCTCGAAGGCATTTCCCACAGGGCTTTCCCACAGGGACTGTTCCTCACTGCACGTGAGTGGTGGGTCGAGTTCCTCAGACTTGAACAGTCGAGCAGTGCGGGAGCAGGTTTCCGCTGGAATGACTTGAGACATCTGGGGGACTCTGGCGAATGTGGCACCAACCTGGAGTTCCTCTCGCCAATCTGTGAACGCTAGCCTCTTGAGCTGCGGCAGCGGGAACGCCGGAAAAAAATTTTGATCTTACGCCCACCACACGGGCAGGGAAGGATCGCGGTCGTCTCAAGCCAGGGGCGGAAACGGGGCTCCTCTAGGATGTGGGACGGGTACCTCTAGTGATTCTTCTTGTGTGCGAGAACTCCGGTATAGCGGGGGAACTTCTTGAATTGGGCAGGCAAGCGTGTGAAAGACCCATGGGTGGAAGGTTCGCTGGCCATGCCCCCCGGCAGAGGTATGGGTGTGATAGCCTGGAGACGCTCCGCGGAAATGGCTCAGAAACTCGGCCGGAGGGAGAAACCTCCTGGAGGGTTTTATCGCGAGTTGCAGCAGGTGCTCTAGTCTTACGACGGGACTCAGAGGACTCGCTTTGGCTGGCTCAGGAAAGGGTCATTCCCCAATTTTTTTTTTTTTGCGAGTTCTACGGGGGAGGTGCTCGTGATTGCGTCTCCGCGTCGAATGCGGGCGCCTAAGGACGCTTGTGTCGGGTGGGTGCTGAAACTGAGGTATCTCTCCAGTGGTGAATGGATGTTGGGGTACTTCTGAGTCTCCCCCACGTGGGTCAGCCGTCGTCTGCGAGTGGGAATGCACGGTGCGCTTTTCGCCCCGCTCCGCGAGGTGTAGCAGCAGTGTCGCGCGCTTGCCATTCGAGATCAAGGGGAACTGTCGCTTTCCCTCGAGGGCTGGTTCCCAGTGGAGGCTTCTCGGCGACAAGGCTGTCGCCACGTGCCGAGACCGGGGGTGTGAGTCGAGGTGCTGGGGCTTGAAAAGTCGAGGCGAGTGCAGGGAACAAAGCAGGTTTCGCCTGGAATGGACCTGAGACGATCTGGGCTTTGGGACTGGTGGCACGACCCCTTCGAGTTCGCTGCTCGCGAGTTTCCTGTAGAGAGTTCCTCCTCTTGAGATGCCACGGAAACGCGGGAAATCTTTCCCGAGCACAGCATGGTAAAGCGATGGCCTCTTTCTGGAGCTAGGAGGCGAAACGGGCTCTACTGGATGTGAGGCGCCCTCGGTGCTTACGTCTGCGAGTGGAGACGGGTTATGTCGGGGAACTTCTTGAGTTGGGTCAGACAGAGGGTGGGGGTGACAAGACCCGTTGCGAAGATTCAGAGGTTAGGTGTGATTAAGCCTCGAGACGCCTCGTGGCGGAAATGGCCCTCATGCTCGCCGTGGAGGTAGAGAATCCGCCTGGTTTTTCGAGTTGAGGCTAGTGGCTCTGGACATACCCGAGGGGACGTTAAGGGACCGCGCTCTGGTGCGCTCAGGAAGGCCAGTCGGACCATGGGCGAGTTCCTCGGGGCGCCTCATGGGGACGCTGCTCGGGCTTTCCCCTCTCAGTTCGATGCTGGGGCCTGAAAACCTTGTGTTGGCAAGTCAGTGCTGGAAGCCTGCGGAGTTCTCTGCCTGAGGCTGAAAATGGATCTTGCCGGGTACTATCTGGAGTCTCCAGGGGAGTCAGTCCTTGTCTCTGAGTGGGGGCAGTGCACTGTGCTTGCCTCGCCCAGCTGTTAGCAGCAGCTGTGCACGGGCTTCCCTTCATGAGGCGGGCTCTGACGTGGCATCCAAGGGGATCGTGGCTTTTCCCCGTGCGAAGCTTTCCACGAGGCTTTCCCAAGAAGGTTTCCATCACAGGGCTGCCCACGTGTGCACCGGGTGGCTGTGAGTCAATCGCTCGGGCTGAAAAGTCGAGGCAGTGCAAGGAAAAAAGCAGGTTTCCTGGAGATGGACACTGAGGGACATCTGGGGACTCTGGGAATGGTGGCACGACGCTGAGTTCCTCGTCAGCCTGTTCTTTTCGAAGAGCGCACTCCTCTTGAGAGTGGCGACGGGAGCTGAGCTGGAGCCGATAATTCTTTCCCGACCACGAAGGGCAGCAGACACACGGATCACCCTCTCTCGGAGCTACACGGAGGTCGGAAACGGGGGCTCCTCTGCACTATTGGGCGGGACCTTCGTCCTGCTTCCCTCTCCAGTGCGAGTGGCGGAATGTTGCGGAACTCTTGAGTTTGGCAGCAAGGGTGTGAGGACGCCTTTGGTAGTTCGAGAGTTAGGTGTGGATTAGCCTCAGAGACGCCAGCGGGAAATGTGCGCGTCATCTGTCGCCCTGGACGGGAGAAACCCGATCATGAATTTTTTTTCCCAGGTGCGAGCAGGTGGCTCTGGACTTACGACAGGGTACCTCAGGGAGCCGGCCGCTGTGGTTGGGTCAAGGAAGGCGAGTCCCCATGGGGCAGGTGCTCGGGGGGCCTTTCGCTGCTTTCCTCTCTCCGTCGATGCATGGGGCCTAAGATCTTGTGTGGAGGGCCCGCGTGAGGAAGCGCTCGACGCGCCATTCTGACCTCTCGGCCAGTCGTGACATGGATTTCGGGTACTTCTGGGAGTCTCCCCGAGGGGAGTCAGTCCTCGTCCTCGAGTGGGGGGCATGTACGTGGGCTTTCTTTCTGAGCTGTAGGCCAGGCAGTGATCAAATAAACCCTTACAGCATACAGCAAGGGTCTTGGCTTTTCCACAGGCTTTCAACAAGATCCCAATACACACGAGCATAACCCACGAGGTCTTTCCCAGGGCCCGTCCACGTGCCACGCGTGGGCTGTGAGTCATCCTCGCTTGAAAGTCGAGGCAGTGCAGGGAAAACAGTTTTCCCTGGAATGAGTGAGAATTGGAGGAACACCTCATGGCATAGTGGCACCGCACCGCTATGAGAGTTCCCTCCTCCGACAAATTATATCAGGTATTGGAGAACCCCCTCCCTACAGTTGAAGATAGACAGACGGAATCGGGGGATTCTTCAGGGACCACAGCAAGAGACGAAGGATCCACTCTCCGAGCTAGGGCAGGCGGAGATGGGGGCCTCTGGATGTGGGCGGGATCTCTCGGTGGCTTCCTCTCGAGTCGGAGACGGAGTATGTGGGGACTTCTTGAGTTGGCAGCAAGGGTGTGAAGGACCTTTTCGAAGTCTCAGAGTTTTAGGTTGTGATTAGCCGTCGAGAACCCTCAGCGGAAATGGTGCATCTATCTCGACTGGACGCCGAGAACCTCCCTGGATTTTCTCGAGTTGCGACTGGTGCTTCGACTTACGAGAGGGAATCCTCAGGGCACTCCCTGCTGGTGCCGTTAGAAAGGCCAGTCGCCTTTGCGAGGTGTGCTCGAGAGGGCCTCGCGGGATTCTTTCTTGTCCGTTCATGCCGGGGGCCTAAGACCTTGTTGGAGTGCGCCGTTTGCGGGGTTGAAGCGCATGAAGAATCCTCTTCCAGTGCTGGACATGGATCTTGGGTAAGTTTCTGTGAGTCCTCCGCCCAGGGGAGTCAGTCCTGTGCGGTGCTCAGAGTGGCGGGCAATGGCAGACGTGCGGCCTCTTTCCTCCGCGCTGTAGAGGGCAGTGTCACGCTTCCCTTCGCATGGCAGCAAGGGATCTGTGGCTTTCCTCCAGGCTTTCCCAGGAAGCTTTCCAACGAGGCTTCCCCAGAGGGTTGTCGCCACCGTGGCCTGACTGTGGTGTGAGTCGAACCTCGCCCTGAAAGTCAAAGGCACAAGTGCAGGGGAAAACAGGTTTCGGTCTGACTGGACTGAAGACAATCAGGGGAGGAACGTCTTGGGTTGTGCACGAGCATGCCGAGTTCCCTCTCGCTTTCCTGAGGTAGAGCGGCCTCTCTTGAGATGTGATGGAAAACGGGTTTTCTATCCCGACCACGCAGGGAAAGGATCCTGACCTCGATCGATCTACGGAGGCGGAAATGGAGGATCCTCTGGTTGTGGGCGGGATTCTCGTGCTTCATTGGTTGAGTGGAGACGGGTATGTCGGGGGAAAAAAACGTTTTTGAGTTGGCAGCAAGGGTGTGGAAGGACATTTGAAAAGTTCGTCAGAGGTTAAGGTGTGATTAGGACATCGACGACCCTCAGCTGAAAATGGAGCGCTCTCTCGCACTGGAGGGGAGAACCTCCTGGAATTTTCTCCGAGTTGCTGCAGGTGTCTTCGACTGTACGACCGGAGAGCGCTCAGGGACCCGGCTCTGGTCCGCCTCAGAAAGGGCCAGTCCCTTGCGAGTTCTCGGTGGCGTTCCTGCCTGGGGGGCCTCTCGGTTTCGCTCTCCGCGTCGATGCTGGGGGCCTAAGCGCTTGTGTGGAGTCAGTGCTGGTACCTGAGATTCCTCTCCAGTGGCTGGACATGGATCTTGGGGTTCTTCTCTGGGAGTCTCCGCCCCCGGGGGAGTCAGTCCTCGTCTCGGAGTGGGGGGCATGCACGTGCGCTTTTCTATTCGAGCTGTAGGCAGTGTCTGCGTCTCATTGCGCGGGTGGATCAAGGGACTGTGTCTTTCCCATAGAGTTTTCCACGAGGCTTATCCTACGAGGCTTTACCCCACAGGGATGTCCGCGACGTGCCCCTGTGGTGTGAGTCGATCCTCCGCTTGAAAGTGAGGCAGTGCAGGGAATAAGGTTTCCTGAATGGAGTGACGAACATCTGGGGACTATGGGAATGGTGGCAAACGACCTGCGGGGAGTTCTTTGCTCGCCTTTCCGCTGTGGAGAGCACTCACGTGAGTTGCCCGTCGGATTATGCCCGGGAAAGTGACTCACTTTCCACGCGAACCGCAGGAACGGTCCTCCTGCTCTGAGGCTAGGAAGGCGGAAAGGGGCTCTCTGGATGTGGGCGGTACTCTCGGTGCTTGCTCTGGATGAGACGGGTATGTCGGGGGACTTCTGAGGGGGCGCATGCAAGGGTGTGAAAGGACGCTTTGGAAGTTCGCAGAGGTTTAGGATTGATTAGCCGTCTGGAGCACGCCTGACAGCGGAAGTGGCACCTCGATGATTGCGCCCCCCGGCCCCAGCCGCGACTACCCTGCAACCCGCCCGGGAGGAGAAAATCATAGGATGTTTCAAGAGTTGCTGCAGGTGGCTCTCGAACTTAAAGAACGGGGACGTCGAGGGACCGCGCTCTGGTGGCCGCTCGAGGAAAGGGCAGTCCCCATGCGCGGATGGGAGAATTAAGCCTTCGGGGCGCAACTTGAGGATTCCTCTCCTTTCGTGCGGGGTCTAAGGACTATTGTGTGGGGGACGTCGCAGTGCTGGAACCGATGAGGATTCTGCGGTCAAATGTAGCTCATGGGAATCTTAGCGGTAGAGCTTTCTGAGTCTCCGCTAAGAGTACCGCAGGGGAAGTCAGTCCTGCCCTCTCGTCGGGGGCATAGCACGTGCGCGTTTCGCCTTCGCCCGCTGAGCTGTAGCAGGCAGTGTAACCCTCGCGTCGCCTGGATCATTGTGATCAGTGGCTTTCCTATTCGAGGCTTTCCCACGAGGCTTTTCCCACGAGGCTTTCCACGAGGCTTTTCTCTCACAGGGCCCACTACGTGCCACGTGGTGTGAGTCGATGCGCATCGTTGAAAGTCGTAGCACGTGCAAGGGACCAGGTTCCTGATGGACTGAGACAGTCTGGAGGACCTCTGGTAATGGGTGCTACTGAAGCCTGCAGTTCCTCTCAGCCTTTTCCTGGTGAAGAGCACCCCATTCTTAGGATGCGACGGAACGCGGCGAATCAGTCTTTCGCAGACGACGCAGGAACGGGTCGGCCTCCTCTCCGCAGCTATGAGGCGAAACGGGGATCTCTGGATGTGGGGGACTCTCGTGGCTTCGTTCTACGAGTGGAGACGGGTAATAGTCGGGGAACTTTCTTGAGTTCAGCAAGAGTGTGAAGGCCCCTTTGGAATTCGCAGAGTTTAGGTATGAATTACGCCTCGAGAAGCCTACAGCGGAAATGGGCCCTCATTGCCTGGATGGGGAGAACTCTTTGTGTATTCTCGAGTTGTTGGGCAGTGGCTGCTGGACTTAAACGTGGGACCCAGGGACCGCGCTCTGATGTCGGCTTCAGGAAAGGCCAGTCCCCATGCGAGTATGGCAAAATGTTTCTCTCAGGATTACTCTCACGCCGGCAGTCAGGGGGCCCTAAGACCTTGTGGTGGAGCGAGGGCCGGAACTGAGGATGTCTCTCGACAAGTTGCTGACATGAGATCCCTTAGGGGGTACTTCTGAGTCTCGCCCAGGGAGTCAGTTCCTTCGTCTCGAGTGGGGGCATGCACAGTGATACAGGAAACTATGAAATGATGGTGGACATCAGCGTGCGCTTCCCCTCCGAGCTGTAGCAGCAGTGTCACGCTTCTTCGCGTGGATCAAGGGATCTGTGGCTTTCCGCTCCAGGACATTATCCAGGAGCTTTTCCCACGAGGCTTCCCACAGGGCTATTTCCCACGCCACCTTGGTAGTGAGTGGATCCTCGGCTTGAACGTCGAGGCAGTGCAGGGGAAAAAACAGTTTGCCCTGGAATGGCCTCGAGACATCTGGGAACTCTGATGGTGCAGCGAACCCTCGCGACTCCTTGCCCCTTTCCTGTGGAAGAAGGGGTCCTCTGGGAACTGGCCCGAACGCGCCCGAGGGCTTTCCGACCGCGCAGCGGAGGATCCTCCTCGTCGCCTAAAGGAGAAACGAAAAACAGTGGCTCCTCTGGATGTGGGCGGGAAACTCTCGGCTTCCTCTCGATGGCGCAGGGTATGTCCGGGGACTTCTTGAATTGAGCAAGGTTGGTGAAGGACTTTTAAAGTTCAAATGTTAGATGTGATTAGCCGTCGAGACGCCTCAGCGGAATGGGCCTCATCTCATAATGGAGGGGAAACCTCCTGGTTTTTCTCGAGTTGCGGCATCTGCTCGATATTTACGACTGGGACATCAGGGCCGCCTTCTGTTGGCTGAGGAAAGGCCAGTCCAACCATGCGAGTTGCTAGGGACCTTCGGAGTTCTTCCGTCAAATGCGGGCCGAAAGGCCTGTGTGGAGTCGGTGCGGGGACTGAAAAGATTCCCCAACAGTGCAGCATGGATTTGGGTTCTTAATAGGTTCTCCAGGCATGGTCAGTCTCGTCTCGATGGCGGGCATCACAGTAGCGCTTCCTCCGGAGCTGTGGCAGCAGTGGCGTGCTTCTCTTCGCAATGTGGTCAAAGGGAACAGGCGTTTCCCACGAGCTTCCATTAACTGGGCTGTCCACGTGCCCGTGATTGAGTCGATCCTGATCTCGAAGTGAAGTTCGAGGCAGGGGGAAGTGTGGAAGGGAGAAAGGCTTTCCGCTGGAATGGAGGAGACATCTGGTGTGATCGTGGATGGTGGCAAGCAGCTGGAGGTTCATCACCGCTTTCCTGGTGAGAGCCGCCGCTCCTCTTGAGAATTACGAGGAATCAGCGGGAGATTCTTTCCGACAGCAGGGAAAGGTCCTCCTCTCGATAGAGTCGGAAACGGGCTCTATGCGATGTTGCGAGGACTCTCTGCTTCCTCTCAAGAGTGGAAGACGTATGTCGGGGTTACTTCTTTGATTGCAGCAAGGGTGTGAAAGGACGCACGTTTGGAAGTTCCAGAGTGTTAGATTGATTAGCCTCGGACGCCTCTGCGGAAATGGGCCTCATCTGCTGGAGGCAGAACTCCTGGATTTTCTCGAAGTGGCGGGGTGCTCTCGACTTACGACTGGACCTCGGGACGCGTGGTGCTAGAGGCCATTCCCATGCCGAGTTGTCGCGGGCATTCGGGATTCCTCTCTCGTCGATGCCGGGGGCTAAAGTCTTGTGTGGAGTCAGTTGCCGGACGTTGAGGATTCCTCTTTCAGTGCTGACATGGACTTGGGGAAAAAGTAAAAAACATACATTCTGAGTTCCAGCCAGTGGAGCAGTCTGTTCTTCGAAGGAGGCATGCACGTGCGCGTTTTCTCCCAGCTTTTGCAGCAGTGTCTTCGCTTCCCTTTGCTGATAAAGGGGATCTGTGGCTTTTCCACGAGGAATTTTCCGCAGGGCTTCCCACAGGGTGATCACATGAGGGTTTGAGTCGTCGCTTGAAAGTCGATGGGAGTGCAGGAACAGGTTTCCCTGGAATGGACTCGAGACATCCATGGGGGACGGGAAATGGTGGACGACCCTGGAGTCTCTCTAGCTTTTGTGGAGAGCGCTCCCCTTGAGAATGCGAACGGAATGACGGGAAATTTTTCCGAGCACGAGGAAAGGATCCTCTCTCGGAGACTAGGTAGGCGAAATGGGCTCTCTGGTGCTGGGGCGGATCTTGCTTCTTTCGAGGGAGAACAGGTAGTCCGGGAACTTTCTTGAGTCAGCAAGGTGTGAAGAACACTTTGGAGTTCCCAGAGAGTAGGTGTGATTAGCTTGGAGACGCTTCAGCGAAATGGGCCTCTCTCGCTGGAGGGAAGACTTGGAGTTTTTCGAGGTTGCGGCAGGTGCTATCGACTTACGTCGGGGACGTCAGGGAGTCTGTAGTGGTCAGAAAGCAGTCCCTGTGCGATTGCCGGGGCATCATGGATCCTCTCCCAATCGATGACGGGGCCTAAGACTTTGTGTGGAGTCGGTGTCGGAAACTGAGGATTCCTCTCCAGTGCTGAAATGATAATGGTGTTGTCTGAAGTTCCCAGGCAGTCAGTCCGTTGTGTGGCATGCACTGTGCGCTTTCCCCCGAGTGTAGCAGAGTGTCAATTCCTCGAGATCGAATCAGGATCGTGGCTTTCCCTCGAGCATTTCCCGGGCTTTTCATCAGGGTGTCCTCACGTGTCCAACTCGTGGTGTGAGTCGATCTCAGCTTGAAAGTCGAGGCAGTGCAGGGAACAGGTTTTCCTGGAATGGACTGAACATCTGGGGGATCTGGGATGGTGGCACGAACCGAGTTCCTCTCCCATTTCTGTGGAGAGAGCGCTCTCTTGAGTGGGCACGGGAACGCGAATTCTTACACGACACACAGGGAAGGATCTCGCTCAAGCAGGAGGCGGAGAACGGGGCTCCTCTGGATGTGGACGGACTCTAGTGCTCTTCTTGTGTGAGACTGGTATATCGGGAACTTCTTTGAATTGAGCAAGAGGTGAAGACCCGGGAAGTTCAGAGGTAGGTGTGATTAGAATGGAACCCTCGCGGAAATGGGCCTCACTCGCGGGAGGGAGAACTCTGATTTTCTCGAGTTTGCAGCAGGTGCATCTGTTCTTACGGGGGGGGATTCTCAGGGACTGTTGCTTTGGTGCCTCAGGAAAGGTCTTCCCTGCGAGTTGGCCGGGCTCTCGGGATTCCTCTCCCGCGTGGGCCGGGGGCTAAGCCATGTGTGGAAGTGGGTGCTGGAAACGGGATCCTCTCCATGTGACAATGGGATTTGGGGTACTTCTGGAGTGTCCCCAGTGAGAGTCGAGTCCTAGTGGGGGTGAAGCACGTGCGCTTTCTCCCGAGCGGTGGTAGCAGCAGTGTCGCGCTTCCATTCGCGGTAGGATCAAGGGAATGTCGCTTTTCCCTCGAGGCTCCTAGGAGGCTTCCCACAAGGGTGTCACGTCACGTGGTGTGAGTAGATCCTGGCTTGAAAGTCGAGGCAGTGCAGGGAACAGGTTTCTGAGGCATGGTGAGAATTGGACTGGGAACAGGTGGACGCGACTTGATCCTCTTCGCCGTTCTGTAGAAGAGTTCCTACCTCATTGGAAGGTGCGAGACGGAACGCCGGGAAATCTTTCCCGAGCGGACAGGAAGCATGAAAGGATCCTCACACTCTGAGCTAGGAGGCAGAAAACGGTTCCTCTTGGATATGGCGGGACTCGTGCTTCGTCTCGAGGAGAGGATCGGAATGGGGAACTTCTTGAGTTCAGCAAGGGTGTGAAAGGCCCGAGAGTTCGAGAAGTTAGAGTGTGATTAGCTCGAGGACGCGCCTCTGGCGGAAATGGCCTATCTCGCTGGAGTAGAAATCCCTGGATTTCTCGAGTTAGTGTCAGGTGCTCTTGACATCGACGGGGGCGTCAGGCACCTCGCTCTGGTGGCCTCGGAGGCAGTCACATGCGAGTTCCTCGGGGTCTATGTGTGTGTGTGTAAAAGCTTGGTGGGCCGTGAGGATTTCCGGAGATGATTCCTTGGGGCAGGAAGGGGGCAGTGCACATAGTCTGGCGTGCACGCCAGCTGTAGCAGCAGTGGTCTCACGCTCCCTGTCGAGTGATCAGGATCGTGGGCTTCGTCGAAACGTTTCCACGAGGGCCCTAAAGGAGTTCCACGGGCTGTCACGGTCACGCAGGGTGGTGTGAGTCAAATCATCGCTTTGATAGTCGGGCAGTGCACGAAGCAGGTTTCACCTGGAAATGACTGAGACATCTAGAGGGAACTCTGGGAATGGTGGCACGAACCCTGAGTTCCTCTCAGCTTTCCTTTGGAGAAGGCGCCTCTTTGAGACGCGACGGGAGGCGTAATTCTGGTTCCAGAACAGCAGGGACAAGGATCCTCCTCCGAGTAAGAGGCCCCAGCCCACCACAGCCGGGGAGAAAGGCTGCCTCTCATTGCGGGATCTACTGCTTCTTCGGACAATGGAGTCGGGAAATGTTGCGGAACTTGCTATGAGTGGCGAGCAAGGTGTGAAGGACCTGTTGGAAGCCAGAGTATAAGTGGTGATTTAGCCTAGAGCCTCATGCGAAAATGAGTGCTCAACTCGCGGACAGGAACCTCCTGCATTTTCCAGGTGACGAACAGGTTGCTCTGAATTAGCGAAAGGATCAGGGACCGCTGGGTTGCGTACAGGAAGGCGCAGTCCCATGGGAGTTTGCTCGGGGGGCTTTCGGCTTCCTTCGCGTCGATTGCAGGGGCCTAATGATCTTGTGTGGAGCGGTGCGGAACCTGAGGATGTTCAGTCTGAATGGATCTTCGGTACTTCTGGAAGTCTCCCAGGGTCAGTCCTGTCATACGAGTGGGGACATGTACGTTGGGCTTTCTTTCGACTGATAGAGCAGTGTCCCACTGCTTTCGGCATGGATCAAGGGCTTCTGTGGTTTCCCACGGAGGCTTCCCACGAGGCTTTCCGAGCTTTCCACGCTTGTCCCACAGGGCTCCCACGTGCCCCATAAACGGTGGTGTAGAAGTCGATCTCGCTTAAAGTCGGAGGCACGTGCAAGGGAAAACGGTTTCGCAGCTGGGAATGGACTGAGACATCTGGGGCTCTGGAATGGTGGCACGACTCGGAAGTTGATCTCCGCCTTTTCGGTTAGAGCCCCTCTCTCTTGAGATGGACCGGAATCGCGGAATCTCTTTCCGACCGAGGAAAAGATCCCACATCTCGAGCTAGGAGGCGAGATGGCTCCTCTGGATGTGGGCGGACTTCGTGCTTCTCATCGAAGTGGAGACGGGTTATGTCGGGAACTCTTGAGTTGAGGCAAGGGTGTGCAAGACCTTTTCGAAGTTACAGAGTTTAGGTGTGATTACTGGGCGAGAGCCTGCGCGAAATGGTCCTCATCTCGGCCTGACGCGAGACCTGGATTTTCTCGAGTTGCGACTGGTGCTCTCGACTTAGAAGGGAATCGCTCAGGGACCGTCTGGTTGGCCTTAGGAAAGGCCAGTCCCCTTGCGAGTTGCTCGAAGCCTCGCGGATTCTTCTTACGTCGACTGCGGGCCTAGCCTTGTATGGAGTCGGTGTTGGAAACTGAGAGTCTCTCACAGTGCTGACATGGATTTGGGGTCTGTCTGGAGTCTCCCAGGGAAGTAGTCTCGTCTCGAGTGGGGGCATGCACGTGCGCTTATCCTCCGAGTGTAGAGGAAGTGTCAGCTTCTTCGCAGGAGAAGGGACTGTGCTTTCCCCTAGTATGACCGGCGCCGCTCAGGGCTTCCCGACGAGGCTTTCAACGAGGCATTTCCAGAGGGTTGTCCCGTGCCGACTGTGGTGTGAGTCGACTCGCGTGAAAGTCAAGGCGTGCGGGAAACACAGGTTTCCCTGGGACTGGACTGAGAATCAACAGGGGAATCTGGTGGTGGCACGCTGAGTTCTTCGGTCTTTCCTAGGGAAGAGCGCTCGCTCTTGAGATGTGATGGAACAGGCGGGTTTTCTATCCGACCACGCAGGGAAGGATGCCTCCTCTCGAGCATAGGAAGGCGAAATGGGGATCCTCTGGTTGTGGGCGGATCTTCTCGTGCTTCATGTTGAGTGGAGACGGGGTGATATGGGGGATTCTGAGATTGCAAGCAAGGGTTGTGAAGGACTTTGAAAAGTTCAGAGGTTAAGTGTGATTAGCCTCGAGACCTCAGTGAATGATCGCGTCATCTGCCTGGAGGGAGAACTCTGGATTTTCTTCGAGTTCGAAGGTGCTGTCGGTAGTGACGGGGCGACATCAGGGACCGTTGTCGCCTCAGGAGCCAGTCCATTGGAGTTTGTCGGGGGTCTGGGGGGCTCTCGGATTTCCTCACGATCGGATGGGGCTAAGACATTGTGTGAGTCAGGTGCTCGTGAACTGAGGATTCTTCTCCATGCTGACATGGGATTCTGGGGTTACTCTGTAGTCTCCCAGGCAGTCACTCCTCAGTTCGAGTGAGCAGTGCCCGTGCATTTCCTTCCGAGACTGATAGCAGACAGTGTCGCTTTCATTCGGGTGGATCAAGGATCCCCCCCTGGTTTTCAACTCGCTTCAAGAGCTTTCCTACATGAGGCTTTCACAGAGGACTGTCCCACGTGGCCACCGTGGTGTGATCCATCTCGGTTAATGAGTCAGGTAGCAGGGAATAAGGTTCCCTGCAATGGCGTGAGACTCTGGGGATCTGCGGAAATCGATGGTCACGACCTGGGATTCCTCTCGGCTTTCCTTGAGAGGCCTCGGTTGCAGTTCGTCCGGAACGGGGAATTCTTTCCGCACGCAGGGAAAGATCCTCCTCTCAGAGCTAGGAGGCGGAAACGGGTGCCTCTGGATGTGGGGGTTGAACTCTCGTGCTTCTCTGAGTGGAGACGGTATGGTCGGTGGAACTTTTGAGTTGCAGCAAGGTGAGGTAGACTTTGGAATCCAGAGTTAGGATGGTGTTGGCCTCAGAGACCCGTCAGGGAAATGGCTCATCTCGTGAGGAGGGGGAGACCTCTGGATTTTACAAGTTGCGGCAGGTGCTCTCAGAATTACGAGGGGCACTCAGGTGACCCGCCTGGTGTCCGTAAGAAAGGCAGTCCATTCTAGTTTCGGGCCTCGTCGGGGTTATCTCCCGTCGCATGTCAGTGCTCAAAACTTTGTGGAGTCGGTGGCAGTATTTGAGGATGTGTCTCCGTGCAGACGGTGAACTTGGGTACATTCTGGAGTCTCCCCAGGGAGCCAGTCTCGTCTCGGAGTGAGGTCTATGCACGTGCACTTTCTTCCGAAATGTAGCAGCAGTGGTCACGTTCACTTCGGTGGATCAAGATCTGTGGCTTTCCTCGACGATTTTCCACGAGGCTTTCCAGAGCTTTCCAAAGGGTGCCACGTGCATCCGTGGTGTGAGCGATGCTCGGCTTGAAAGTCGAGGAGTGGCAGGGCAAACAGGTTTCTCCTTAATGGACTGAGACACTGGGGGATCTGGAATGGTGGAGACCTGGAGTTTCCTCTGCCTTTCCTGGTTGGAAGCGCCTCTCTGAGATCGAGGGAACGAGGGAATTCTTTTCCCGCCACGCAGGAAAAGGATCTCCTCGTTGCTAACGTAGTCTGAAACGGGGGCCATCGGAATGGAGAGCGGAGACTCTCGTGAGCTTGCTCTGCAAGTGGGACAGCATAGTCGGGGAATCTTCTGGTTGCAGCAAGGGTGTGAATGATTTGGAAGTTCAGAGGTTAGTGGTGAATTAGTCTCGACACGCCTAGGAAGGCCTCATACTCGCCTAGGGAGGACGAAACCTCCTGGATTTTCTCCGGAGTTGCGGAGGTGCTCATCAGACTTACGACGGGGACTTTGTTCAAGGGACCAGTACTGATGGCTCAGGAAAGGCCAGTCCTGCGAGTTGCTCAGGGGACTTCTCGGATTTACTAAACTCCCATAGATGCCGGGCCTTAAGTCATTATGTGGAAGTCGGATGCCGGAACTGAGATACCTCTCGAGCCAGCATGGTCATGGGAGTGAATAATAAGAGCTCCGGAAGGGGGGAAGGGTCAGTTCTCGTCTCGAGGGAGCTCACGTGCGTTTCCTCCGGAGCTGTAGCAGCAGTGTACGCTCTATTCGCCATGGCTAACGGCATTGTGGCTTTACCCTCGAGGCTTCCCAACGAGGCTTCCCACAGGACTTTCACAGGGTGTCCACGTGCACTGGTGAGAGTCGATCTCGCTTGATTCGAGGCAGTGCAGGAAAAAGTTTTTTTCGCTGGAATGGACTGAAATATCTGGGGGATCTGGAATGGTGTCACACCTGGATTTCTCTCGCGCTTTCCTGTGGAGAGGGTCCCTTGAATGCGCGGTAAAGCCTAGAAATTCTTTCCCGAACCAGAGGGAAATGATACCTCTCTGGAGCTAGGAGGACGAAACGGGCTCTAAGGATTGTGGGCGCGAACTGTCGGTGCTTCCTCTCGAGTCGGACGGGTATGTCGGGAAACTTCTTGAGTTGCAGAAAAGGGTGTGAAGGACCGCTTTGGAGTTCAGAGGTCAGGTGTAGATAAGCGCTCGAGTCGCGCTCTGCGGAATGGGCCTCATCTCGCTGAGGGGAGAATTGTCCTGGATTTTCTCGGATTTGGCGCAGTGTGCTCATCGACTACGACATGGACTATCAAGAGACCCGCTCTGGTGGCCTCAAGGAAGAGAGAGTCGCCATGCGGTTACTCAGCCTCTCGGGTTCACTCTCCGCGTAGATACAGCGTAAACTTGTGTGATCAGGTTGCGGAACCTGAGGATTCTTGCAGTGCGTGCTGTGGTCTCCCACGGGAGTCAGTCCCTCATCTTCGATGGCGGGCATGAACGTGCGCTTTCGTCCCGAGGCTGTGCAGCAGTGTCAGCTTCTTCGCGTGATCAAGTATCTGCGAGCTTTCCCTCGAGGTTTTCCAACGAGTCCTTTTCCACTTAAGAGGAGATCAGGGAGAGGCTTTCTCTCATGAGACTTT